>NW_021635861.1:0-159072 GCF_004799145.2 Neltuma alba | reverse complement strand
GGTCTTGGAAATCAATATGCTTTGCAACTTTTAAAATCTTAATACCAGAAATAACAACTCGGTGGTGATCGAATTTGACTCGGAGGACGCGGTGCTGGTCCTTTGAGGTCTGCGCTTAAAGATATTCAGAAGGTGCGCTGGGAATGTTCTCACATAGACATTATTCAGAGTCTATGAAAAGGGAATTTTCCTGGCCAGGCTTGGCGCTGAGCAAAATAAGGATCTTGAGAATTAGTTACTGCACGCCAGGAATTGCGCTCCTTCAACTTTACCGCCAAAATAAGAAACCCTTGTCTGAAAAATAGTAGTAACTAATTAGTAATTAATTTAGCTTGCCTTGGGCATCGGTTTTATATGCATCCAATTTGGTTATTTTTTCCAGTATTAGTTTGAAACTATTATTATTGAAATGAATAATACTCCCTCCGTCTTAATTATAAGACTACTTATAATTAGGACCGAGGTAGTACAGTATATTTACTTTTCAATTTCATTCCCCAAGCTCGTTGAGCCTTGTGTGAGGCACTTTTTGATCTTTTCAGTCTTCTGGACCCAGTTCAACCCAAGGACCGCTGACTTGATGGAGTCTTGTATTAGGTGTTGCTCAAGTCTAATTGGGCCTCATGTTTAAAACTTAAGCCCAGTTCCTGAGAATTGGGCTCCAACTTGAAACCTAACCCAAACCAACCCTGACTCCAAGCAACCGATGCCCGCCTAGGCTCCGACATACGGATGATTTGTTTTTAATTAAATGATTCTCAATTAATTTAATCATCGGTGTTATATATATTTTTTTTTTGACAGGTCAAAATTAGAATATTAGCAGTGCAGTACAATATTTTATCTGAGAAGAAAGACTACATAGAATAGAATTAACATTTGTATATTGATCTGGAATATAAAAAATTATAATAGGGCCCAATGTTCTTTAGAAATATTTTTATTTCTTAAACCATCTCAAGATAAGACGACTCAGGAGAGGAGACGCAACCATTTTAATAAGATCATGTAAAAGTATGTCCTTCTGTAACCAATCACAAATAATAATTATTCCATAATCATAAAAAAAATAATAAGGTCATCACATGCACTGGTGCACATGCACAAGTTGCAAATAGTATATAACTCATACTTTCACGGACTAATAATTCACATAATATACTTTTTTTGAAGGAAAAAAAGGACGAATATGAGCCAGTTTTTTTTTTTTTTTTAAACCAACATGAACCGGGGATTCACGTACAATGCGTGTGAAAGAGGATATTGGTCGTTTGAAAATGAACAATCCCTCGGCATCGCTGCGGGAGCCCACTTTGACTATCCTAGTCACGTTATGAATTATCAGTACAACTGTTGACTTTACTTACCCATCCCCTCCCCCAAAATACGCCCAGCCCATTCCCATTCATTAATACCAAATTATATTATCATTATAATTTAGTTTAGTTTAATACGTACAAACAGTACGAGGCTTGAACCATTCCTTCCGTTTATGTCTCCTTCCCCAAAATCCGGCACAACTTGTTTCTGCAGAGTCAAACTGATTTGGAAATTAATAATCTTACATATGATAAATCTACCTCCTTAAGTTAACATTGCGTCGTGTGAATATTTAGGTAATCCCAAAAGTATTTTTCAGAAGCACTTTCTGTAAATTAAGATAAACTCTTCTACATATTTATTTCGTATACTGTAAAAACATTTTTAAAATCATGATTTTATTTTAACCCAAACATCTTCTAATAAAAGCGAAAGAAACCATATTTTTTTTAACTCGGACAGTTTAATAGTCAACATCGGGGGTCAACGCATCAAAATGAAACTGGCTTCGCTCAAGTAAAATATTGCTTAGTCATTTTATCATTATTTAAGGCCCGGTCTCCATTGTCAAATTACACTGCCAATGTTTACTTAATTACGTAATTAGTGTCACTCTCAGCCAGTTTGAAAAAGAAATTTATGCATTGCATATAATAATTCCATTTGAAAAAAGTGAAAATAAGGAGTAAAACTGAAGCAGAACGTTTGAGTCAACGGACTTGACTGTCCGGGCAGAAAACAATGCGAGCCAATGGTACAAAACTGGGGTGGGGCCCGATACAGGCAAGAATTTCTTGCATCATCACCAACTCCAACCTTCCGCACACCTTCTCTCTTCTCTCCCCTTCGTCTTCACTTGCAATTTTGTAAAAGCCGAATTACTAATATCCCCCTTTTTGTTTGTTCTATTATATTCTCTTTTGCGAGCAAAACGATTGAAGGAGCCATCGCTGCCATTGTACTTTCCGCGAACCTTCGTCTTGCCCTCTTCTTCCTTCCCTCAAGTGTTTGGAGGTGTCAGAAGTCCATCGCTTCGGCTTTGATTCCTCATGCAATTCCCAGCCTGGACAAGTGCAATCTATTTCCTGATTGGGTATCCATCATCATCACCATCACCATGATCTTGTTCTGCTATTCCTCTTACCTATTTTAACTGCTGAGATTTTTATTGGGAATCATTCTTCTTCATGGTCCCTTTGCAGTTCCTGTCTTCATTTTCTGCGCTCTGCTTCTCATCACCACCAGTTGCTGGGTTTGAATTAAGTGCTTCGTACGTTTCTTCTTTTCCCTCTTTCTGTTATAAATTGACTTTAAGTGCTCTATTACTAGCACGCGGGGAATAAAAGATTGTTTTTGTTTTTCTACTGTGTTGTCCCCCCACCCCCCAAAAATTCTATTTTTATATGGGACATTCAGAATTAGATATTATGAGATATTTATAACCCAGTTACAGACGATTGGATTTTGGAAGAATTGGAAAATTTTCTGCATAAATAAGTCAGTTTTGGAACTGCAGTCGTTTTTTTTAATAGATATTGTTCTGAATATTTATTTTCAGACTCCATAATAATATCTCAAGCAAACTCTTATAGCCCATTGTTGATGATGTTGTTACGGACGAGTTTGTGCCTTTCTTACCTCCTGAGAAATGCATTATCTATCCGTGAATGTCTTCTTCATCTTGTTGTTTCAGGTGCAGGCAGTGAAATGCTTGGTGCCTGAGGGATTTGTTCAGATTCATTGAGATCTATCAGACAGATTCATCATATCCAGCATATTTTTCCAAACTAAGCTCCAGTTATGAATTTTCAGCAAGAGAAGTTTGTGAGGTTAGCCGAGTATGCATGCGCTCTTCTACTTGCGGTTTTAAGTGTCCTCTATGTTACGTTTGAAACATTTTAGTTGTGCCTGGATGCAAATGAACATGAAGGAAATATCTTGGAGGCCAGTAATGCTTTACTTTGTATATAACTTTTGGAAGTTTGAAGGTGAAATAAATAATCGCCTATGTCTATCTACTTCTTACATTCATTGACTGTCATTGACTGCCCTAAGCAGACAGAACTGCCATACGGTCTCTTTTTGGCACCCTACTGCCATATTGCTGGAACAGGGAAGCCAACTTTGAATTAATGTTATTTTCCACTGAGGCCTGCCTTTTGTTTCGCCGGTGTCGCCACTGGTTTTCAAATTGCACTCCTTTTTTCCCCCTTTCGGTTTTTCTTTTTTTCTTTTTTTTTGGACGGCAAATTTGGAATCTTGTTCGGAAGAAGATTTGGATAATGTACTGATTTTGCATTTGTTTACTTAATGTTCAGGTTTCGGGATTGGAATTCAGACAAGGGTTCTGAAAGTCAATATTCTGAAAATACCATAACGTACCCTGGGAGAATAAGAAGTACGCTAAATTCGATTTCAGCTAAGTTTAATAGAGGCCTTGAATCTGGTTCTGAGGGTATAAAGAGATTTAGAAAATCATTCAAATCTTTCCCCTCTGACAATCATTTGTCCCGGAGTTTCTGTTCTAGAAAGAAAATCCTTGATCCACAAGGCCCATTCCTTCAGAAGTGGAACAAGATATTTGTATTATCGTGTATTATTGCTGTATCACTAGATCCTTTATTCTTTTATGTCCCTGTCATTGATGATGAGAAGAAATGCCTTTCATTGGACTACAGGATGGAGATTACAGCCACTATTTTAAGATCTTTCTCTGATATTTTTTACATAGTCCACATAATTTTCCAATTTCGTACTGGATTTATTGCACCATCTTCTCGGGTATTTGGAAGAGGTGTTTTGGTTGAAGATGCTTGGGCAATAGCAAAGAGGTATCTGGCATCATACTTCTTTGTTGACATTCTCGCTGTTCTTCCCCTCCCACAGGTAAGAAAAATTTCTCAGAAATAGTATCCCCCCTCTCCCTTTATTCTCTCTATTCTTTTTCCTGATCCCCAGTTGCATATCTGATGGATTCCAGAACCGAGGACTGAGGAGTAGGAGTTTATACAACATACATGCAATAGCACTTAGGATAGAAAAACAGCAGGAAAGCAAATCCCTTTGGGACACTGGAGTTCTTCCATACATCACTCTATAATTTGTCCACGCCTGTCCTCTTCTTTTTACTCTTTTAAACCTTAAAATTACCACAAAATTGTTCTGAACGGTTACCATGCATGTCTTCTGCCCCAAACTGTCCAGAAAGTTACGTAACCACCTATGCAGACCATTCCAGCCCCTTACCCCTCTGTTTAATCCTTAGATAGACTTTCTGATGAGGCCAATCAAAGTATCTTTAAGCTTGTGAAGACCTATGTGCTAACGAGTCTGTGCGTCATGTACTGGCTAACCTTTTCTTCTTTCTCTGTTAAGGAACTTCTGCTCTTTTGTGTGATTAATTTAAAAACAATTACTTCCTGTGTTAAGACATATGGACCCACTTAGACATACAATGGAGAATGGAGGATAAGTTCAATTCTTTAAATTAAATATGTTCAGTGTTTTGTGGGGCTCTAGGTTCAAAGGTTAGTTAGCTGGATTCATTTGTAAACTTGTTGACTGACCTTGCTAAAATATTGTAGGTGGTGATTTTAATCATAATTCCAAAGATGGGAGGCTTTGAATCCTTGAACACGAAGAACTTGCTGAAATTTGTTGTTTTCTTCCAATATGTGCCAAGGGTTTTACGAGTTATTCCATTATACAAAGAAGTGACAAGGACCTCTGGCATCATCACTGAAACTGCTTGGGCTGGAGCTGCGTTTAATCTCTTTCTTTACATGCTTGCGAGTCATGTAAGTTTGATGTGCTGTTTTTCTTTTGTTTATATAGAAAGATATTTCTTTGTAATGCTGCTTTTACTATTTGCTTTCTCAGCTATTTCCACTGTATTTCTTGGTTTATTGATCTTTTTATTATTCCATATAATTTCAAGTTTATAATAATGCATGTATTGTGATTTTATTTTTCCTACGATTGAATGTCATGTCTTATTTTTTAGATCAATTAAGCTTATCTGCTAGGACAGATGTTGCTTATGGTTACTATGAGATTATACATATTTGATTTTGGTCCTAACTTAGTATGAATTTGAATATGCTACAGGAAGCGTATGAATTTGGGTATTTCACTATTTAGACTCGTAGATATTCTGTGTTCAAGGGCTTGAGTGTGTGTTTCTTAAACTTCTATTATAAAGTTGTAAGTAACATAAATCCTAGAGTAAAAATAAAGCTTAATTACTTTATAAGCTGTAACATATTTTATGCATGTTTGCTCTCGGTTGTG
Source organism: Neltuma alba (assembly GCF_004799145.2). NCBI lineage: Eukaryota > Viridiplantae > Streptophyta > Magnoliopsida > Fabales > Fabaceae > Neltuma > Neltuma alba. The sequence continues at coordinate 153,462 of NW_021635861.1, read as the reverse complement.
TACTGGAAAAGATTTGAACATGATAGCAAAGGCCTGTGTCCTATATGAATCAATTCTTAAACTTCATTATTTGCATGAAAATTTCGCTATATTGAGTGGTGTGAAAATAAATACGCATGCATTTTGTGTGTGCGCGCGCATGCACATGCAAAAATAAACTCTAGTGTAGTATAGTTATCCTGGTATGCTATCATCGTGTGATATCCTTTTCCGTTTTTCCCTAAACACAAGGATCATTAGAGCATGTCTAATTATATGATTTAACCATTGGTTATGGTTTTATTTATTTATTTTTTATTTTAAACCATTGAATTAGACTCAGACTTTCACTCTATGGATAACTTGAAGCTTCCTTTGTTTCAAGTATGAGGCATTGTTTTATATCTTCTATTATTATTATTATTTTTTTTTGTTTGTTCTAGTTCACTTTCGAAGTTTATAAATCTATTCTTGTTATGGGATCATTAGCATGGCCATACTGTTCACTTGCTGCTTTAGATATCAAATGTTGTAAACTGTTTGCTGAGTCAAAGTTTCCTAAAGAATTTCTTCAAGCTTGAATACATTTTCAGGCAACTGTATGGCAATTTTGATTATGTCTTTGGTAAGTTGATACATGATAATATGTTGATTTTATCTAATTTTCACACTTCAAGACCTATGGTTTTTAGTGAGTCATGCTATGAAAGTTATCCTACGTTTGAAAATGTTAAACATCGTCATCTGCATTCTTTCCGATTGTTCAGTAATTTTTCACTCTTAGGTTGTAGGTGCCTTTTGGTACTTGTTTTCTATAGAAAGAGAGACAACATGCTGGCAAGATGCCTGTCTAAGAAACACTCCTACCTGCAAGGATGCATATTTGTATTGTGATAAAGGTAAAGTGTTGGGCAATGTTGCAACATTCTTGAATACTTCTTGCCCAATAGTGGAGAATTCAGAGAAATTCAATTTTGGAATATTTCTTGATGCGCTTGAGTCTGGTGTCGTGGAGTCAAGAGATTTCCCTCAGAAGTTTTTTTACTGCTTTTGGTGGGGCCTCAGAAATCTAAGGTGTGCTTTATGAACCTTTTTAAATAAATTGTTTTAAATTATAACTTGGTGATATCATTTTGCAAGATACTTGGATAATTATGCCTTGAAGTTTGAATCAAGTGAAAGGAACATTAACTGAGTAAACCCATAGTTGTGGCTGAACCCTCTCCCTCTGTGTTTATGTCTAATGATATGCAAATATGGGTCTGTCCATGAGTCTTTTTGTGTGCAAGGGTGGATAGGAAGGGGGTAATTCTTGTATGTAATTTTGATTAATAGTAAGTTGAATTTCGTGTCTGATCCAGAAATAGAGAATGGTATTGGCTTCAGTTTTCAATCTCTATGAAAAGTTTTTGTTTTCTTTCTTTATTTTTTATTCTTTTTGGGGTGCGGAACCTCGGTCAAATATCATTTTGTGTATTCCAGTTCATAACGATGAGTGCATGAATATATCTTAAATACTCATATGGAGCCCATTTTCATTTATTGGATTTTGCTGACCTTTTAAAATCTTTCCCCCACCCCTCTGGGGGAGCTGGGATACCTTCTTTGCTGCAGTTCTCTTGGTCAGAACCTGGAAACAAGCACCTACGTTTGGAGATATGCTTTGCAGTTTTCATTTCCATCTTTGGTCTGGTGTTGTTTTCATTTCTCATAGGAAACATGCAGGTTAGTGCCAAATGTTTCTGGCGTCTATTTGTCACAGTAATCATATACGCTGAATCTGACTGGTTGCTGTTACTTAATCCTTATACACTGAATGTTTTCAGTAGTTATATACTGTCTCCTTATTATCCTTGTCTATTTACCATTCAGTCAGGTGAAGTTAAACATTCTGTCTGAGTTAGAAATATCATAGAATGTGGGTTCCTTTTTTATTGGGTGGACTGTACAGATAAGCTGCTTTATATAACCATAGCGCTTATGCCTGAGGCAGGGGGTGGTAAGAGAGGGAAGTTGTCTTAAGTTTGAATTTTCTATGCAAAGCTCGTTGCAATAGTTTGGTACTTGGGTCATTTTCTTTAAGGTTATTATTATCTAGGTTTTGACAATTTTAACTTGTTTAAAACAGACATATCTGCAATCAACAACTACAAGATTAGAAGAGATGAGAGTGAAAAGAAGAGATGCAGAACAGTGGATGTCTCATCGACTACTCCCAGATAGTTTAAGGGAGAGAATCAGACGGTATGAACAATACAAATGGCAAGAAACCAGAGGTGTTGACGAAGATAATTTGATCAATAATCTTCCCAAAGACTTGAGAAGGGATATTAAACGACATCTTTGCTTGGCTCTGCTGATGAGAGTAAGTTTTCTCACCTAATAATAACTTTAAAATTAGTGCTCTGCAATCTTCTATTCCTTTTACATCTCACCATTTGGACATCAAGTTTCTTGGGCCCACTTTCATACCCCACAAGCATCTTCCATTCACATCCCTGCTTGTAATTCATCCTATAGCTCCTTCAAACCATAGGGATTAATCCACAGATTTAGATGCAGAGAAGGGCTTATGTTTGATTTTCCCCCATATATTGTTAGTAATAACTAGAACTTGCCTCGTATGAATTTAAGGTGCCAATGTTTGAGAAAATGGATGAACAACTGATGGACGCAATGTGTGACCGTCTCAAGCCAGTACTTCACACTGAAGAAAGCTGCATTGTTCGGGAAGGAGACCCTGTCAGTGAGATGCTCTTCATAATGCGAGGCAAGCTATTGACAGTGACTACTAATGGCGGAAGAACAGGCTTCTTCAACTCCGAATACCTCAAGGCCGGTGACTTCTGTGGAGAAGAGCTTCTCACATGGGCTTTGGACCCACATACGTCGTCCAATCTTCCCATCTCAACCAGGACTGTTCAAACCCTTTCAGAAGTTGAAGCCTTTGCTCTAAAAGCCGATGACTTGAAGTTCGTGGCGTCACAGTTTCGACGTCTTCACAGCAAGCAGATTCGCCATACTTTCAGATTCTACTCTCAACAATGGCGTACATGGGCAGCATGTTTCATACAAGCAGCGTGGCGCCGCTATAGTAAGAAGAAGCTTGAAGAATCTCTCCGGGAAGAGGAGAACAGGCTGCAAGATGCTTTGGCCAGGGCAGGTGGTAGCTCTCCTAGTCTTGGTGCCACAATATATGCTTCTAGATTTGCTGCTAATGCACTCAGAGCTTTACGCCGAAATAGCTCTAGAAAGACAAGGGTACAGGAGAGAATACCACCCATGCTGCTTCAGAAGCCTGCTGAACCTGACTTTACTGCTGAAGAACAATAGGAAGACGGTGTCATGGTAAGAAAGCCAGTTTATTGAAGTATAATATAAATGTATATTATGAACTGTATGTATATTACTTCTTATTTTTCTTAAATATTGCCGATATATGAAATGGAAATTGTGGAATGAAGTTCTCCAACGACGCATATAAACCTAACACCATGCTTTATTTGACCGGTAAACTAGTTTTCCTTTCTGCATGCGACATTTAAACTAGTTTTAAGTTTGATATTCTAGATTATTTCACGATCAAGTTTTTCACTTTAATTCTTTTGATTATCCACTTTGTAGTAGAGTATAGGACAGGAGGTTATGATGTTGACTCTTAGTACTCTATTTAATTCTTTTGATTATCCACTTTATAGTGGAGTATAGGACAAGAGGTTATGATGTTGACTCTTGGTCCTCTATTTTTTGTTTTTTGTGTTTTGCTATGAAATTATATTTTTTAAATTTTCAACAAAAAAAACTATATTATATATGCCACAGAATTCGATAAAAACTTTTAACCGTCTAGCATAGAGTATGTAGCTTCTTAAGAATAGGCTACATAACTACTCTTCCGGTCTTAAATGTGAGACTCATTTTGTGATGTAATTTACATTATAAAAGAAGTATTATATTTAAGATTGGAGGAGTATATTTAACTTTTTTAAAAAAATTACATAAATTTGTCAGCTATCACAGCATTATATTTTATCAACAAATTGAAAATAAAGAATCGCTCCATATCCATAAAAATAGCATTAGACTATGGGAATTATCTTTTGACCCATTTGATGACATTATTCACAAGTAGCTCATATCAAATCCCACGCATGAAATTCATTTAGTTTAATTCAGAATATATATATGTATGTATGTATAATTTATAAATTTATATGTAGTATAAAAATAATTGTTGGCAAAAAATATAGCATAAAAGGTGTAAAAAGTCATACTTATTAAGACGTGAATAATACAGCTTATCTTAATTTCAATGCAAAACACACTACTCATATTCTAGTTTAATTCAAAACATTTTATTTATTAGTATAGGTGAAAAAATATTGTAGTATAGAATATAGTTTACAGAGATTAGTTTTAATTATTAAAAAAATCGACATATAAACTATTTTTCATGTTGATGTATTTTCATAATAAGAGAGGATTGAATTGAATCATGAAGAATCAAGAATTTCTTTAACGCAAGAGCCACTTAGTTGTTCCGGTAAAGGGTCAGGTTGGACCAGGATGTTTTGCGATTAAACAGAGCCTAATCAAACCACAAATCAGATCCCCAGCAAATTTCTGCGTTTCTTGCCAAATTCAAGTCCCAGCTAGTTTCCATACGAGACGAAATTATTGTATTCTCTTTCACGGCTCACGAAATTTAGCATTTGCGTCCACATAAATTAAGAAGTTGCAAATCAACTCCAACATAAAATGGTACCAGATGACCCTCAACACGGTACCTTATTAAAATAGATGAAACAACTATCTTAAAATTCTCAATGCATCCCCGATACAATCTGAATCACCGCTCTACGGGTTCAAATTAAAAAGCCATCCAAGATATATTCAGTTATTCGCGCACGCCATACTTTCTATCTTATACCAGAGTGCTCCTAAAAGCGAGCAGTTGCCAATGGGGTGCCACGACCCAAACTCAACTCTCTCTTTAGAAATGATGGCATGGCAAAAGCTGCTGAGTGCATCTGCAGAACAATCGTCTCATCAGAATTTCGAGTTATCACTATCACAACCAAGTGCATTATGGCCCTATTATAATGACACATTTTCTTATGACCATGCCCTATAGCATTCTGCTACGCCCACTTTGACCTCATGTCAGAGAATACATCATAGCACATGAGCAAGAAAACAGGGAGAAATGAATGGATCTAGGTGGATGATAAGGGCTTACCTCTGAGTTATAGAACCTAAGTTCTCTATGGTGCTTAAGTGCGCCTTCCACCTTCTCGATGGGATTGATGGGGTTTCTAAAATCAACAGGCGGCCCTTCCGTGGAACACAGGATAAAACCTATAACGCCACTGCATTCCAAGGATTTTAGATGGATGATGAAGGAAACTGATTAACAATTGAAAGGAAGGGGGAAGGGAACAGAAAGAAAGTAAAGGCCTTAATCCACGGTTTTCAGAAAACTCACTTTATTTTTGGTGGCCATTTAGAAAAGTCGGTTAAGCAGCATTACATTTACAATACCGAGTGGCAGAGTTCGCTTTAGCCTTTTAGGAGTTTGAGGTTTTTGTAACTATTACATCCCCAAAATGCTGCTTTCCAGAGTAACACATTCATTGCACATGTTTGTTTAACCAAAAAAATTTAACAAGGGTAGCAAGAAAATTCAATTCTCACAAGAGACATTGAAAGTCCACCACCAACTAGTAAGCACACTAAAAGCAGACACGAGTAAGACATGGCCCAAGATAGTTAGAATGATGTAACCAAACATAGGAAAAGCATTTGAAAGCAATAAAGACTACTAGCCAATCAACAATTTGAAATACGTAATTACCTCGGATATGTTGGAACACTTGCCCATGCATAATGAACAGAGCCTTTAAATGTTTCCTGGCAAATGGAGATCATGTCTTGAATAAGGTGTGTGTGAAGCCACATACTTTCGGCCATATTGCAAAGAACTCCACCAGGTTTTAATGCCTTAGCTATTGTCTGAAAAAATGGCTTCTCCACTAGTTCCTGGGCAGGACCTGAATTACAAATGTGATTTTGTGAGTTGATGTTCGCCAAAAAATATGAAGGAAGAATCACAGCATAGTTTACTGGTTTCAATAATCATAACATGGTCCATGGATTTAACAATACATCAACTCGAATATTTAATCGATAAGGGTGCTCATTTATTTTTATTTTTATTTTTAAAAAAAGGACTATACCAGCCAACATAACAAAGCAAAACTCAAAATGGAATTCCCTCTTAAAGCACAATAAGGACTTCATGACGGATGACCTAATACATAGTCTTAGAATGAAAATAGGTTCAGGGAACTCTCAAGTTGAGGTCAACCTGATCCAATCAGACATGCTTCTAGGTGAAGAAAACGGTTCCAGCTCCAATACTGATCTAAAATACATCTACAACGATTTTTTAGTGACTATAACAATCAGGTTGAAGTACTAAAACGAATTAATGCACGTCTCACTGAATTTAACAGAATCAATATACAGTACATCGTCATACCTACAGGATCTGAAGAATCAACAATGATAGCATCATACTTCCCTTCTGAAGCCTGTCGAAGAAATTCAATAGCTGCCAAATTTCAATTGATGTGAATTATAATTCAGAACATAGGGATTGGCAACTCAACAAACAAAAATAGGCCAGCAGATTATTAGAAATTGATACCATCACCAACATGAAGGTGTACTCGAGGATCTTCAAATCCAACAGCTAAATCAGGAAAATACTTCTTTGAAGCCTACATAATAGCCATGGCAATAAGCCCTTCAAGATATAAATGGAAACACAAGTGAAACATGCCATCACTTACATCAATAACCATCTTATCTATCTCACAAATATCAATGTGTTCCACAGAGCTATGGCGGGACACTTCCCTCAGAACTCCACCATCTCCACCACCAACAACCAGGACCTGAATTTACATGAAAAAGCATTTAGCATAATATAAAACTAAGAGGATTAGATTTGAAGGCAAGTAGGTAATAAGGTATTTAACATGCGCCACACAAAAAGAAATAATTCTAAGTTAAATTTGCAGAATCGTGTCTTGGTGATAAAGGCCATACTTTTAAATAGAAGAAACTATTGGTATGACAAAAGAAAATGGAAAGAAAGTTACAGCCAAAGCAGATTATTTGAAATCTAGCACTTCAGTCAATTGAGCCCTGCCAAAAGAGCAAAGTGATTCCCATGTATCTATCAGACAGCTTATAGTGGTGAACTGACAATAAAACTTCAAGGCAAGTGAATTCGACTATTTCATTTCAGTATGCATTAGCAATAGCATAATGCGCTCACATGGGAGAGTCACTTCATCGAGTCTCAGATGATAACTTCCATCATACATGGAGAAAAGCCTAATTGATCTTAATTAATCAACAAATCCTAAAATAAAAGAATAGTATGATCTACGCCCACTTCTTTTGCCAGCTTTTTCTTGGTAATCAACTTCTTCAAACCAACTTTAAGAACACAATTAACCCATATCATAACCCAAAAACAACAGCTTCGGCGAAAAATAACATTAACTTCAATTATGCTATTTTATCGACATACTGCCAATTTCACAATAACATAACCTCACTTTTAAGTCCACCGTTATTTAAACAATGGAATACCATATCCATTGCAATAATTTGTTGAATAAAATTATTTCCAGATTAAGATAAATATATCCTGCACAATAGAACAAGAGGGAAGCCCTATCCTTTATTAGAAGTTGATTCCTCCACTAGGAAAAACCATAGACACAAAAGAGAGAAAATTAAAAGGAATAGTGTCAAGAAAGCCCACTTTCCTTCTCTTTTGTTTTGGTTACACTAGTTCAAAGATACACAAACAACATACTATAAAATAAAGTAAACACAGCATATAATCCAGCTAGGTACCGGGTGAATACCTTTATTTTACACAAAACCGCCAACATCCTTAAAAGAAGGAAATCATGATTTTCTAATTTCAACAAGCAACTAATAATTTACAATTCTTACCAGCACCATCAAAGACATTTAGTTTACACAACAAAGCGGAAAATAACATTACAGTCACACACAACAGAAGGGGTAAACCACTGTAATTTTCCATGCAGTAACTTGCGTGGGGATGATCAAATTAAACAGGAAGAACTGTTTTGACAGGAAAAGCGCCAAATAGATTGAAAAAAAAAAAGATGCACAACATAGTACAGCGAAAAAAAACTTATGTATATTACAAGAAAAAAAGGGTAAACCCTCGATATTTAATTCAAAGACAATTAGACTAATTGTATTACCGTTTTGGGGGATGGAATTGAACAAAGGGGAAGGTGAGCTATCATCTCCTGGTAGGCACATTCATCTTTCTCAGTCAACTGAACAATCCCATCAAGAACAAGCACTTTTCCGTATGTTGATGACTGCAAACCAAAACAATTGGTGTTAATCGCTTAGAATTGCTTACCAGAGAAATTCCTGTAAGGGGTAAATACCAAACCTCAAAAACCAAGACTTCTTGATAGTCTGACTTTTCCTTGTACAATATTTTCTCCACTTTGATTGAGTGTGCTTCTCCTAATGATAAGCAGCAAGCTATCAAAGTTAGCAAGACACAGAAAGATGCACACTCAGTATCAAAATTTCACAAGTTTAGGAAAAGCAACGATATTGCATGATTCGCTGGATACAATGTTCCAAAATATTCGACAAGGTTTTAAGAACTAAGGAGCTCTATAGGAGACTATGAACATGGGATACCCAGCAACATCACAAAGGTAACGAACAAAAATAGACGATATGTGGATTGATGAGCAAAGCACTCAGGTCTCACTTTAAAGACAGAATGAAATGAAATGAAATGAAAAGGGGAAAAAAAGAAGAAGAAGTAATTTTGGGAACGGAAAACTCCTATCCTTAGATTGGAAAAAACAAAAAGCATATCAATAATACTAACAAGGACATAATAAACATTACATATGTCATTCATTGCGCAGTGGAAAAGAAATGCTTCTCCATCCAAGATACCAAACGGGGCTTTACACCTACCTGGCCACATAGGGTTGTTGAAATAAACATATTTTCCAGATTTTTCTGCATCGCAGAAGAGAAAGAGACAAAAAGAATAAGTTATAGAAATCAATGTATAAAATATCAAGTCTATGTACTGTTGCTTAAAACAGAACAGACTTTCCCTAGGGTGGAAGGGAGGAGAGATAAATCTAATATAAAATAAATAGCAGATAATGACCAGAGCAAGACTGAGATTCTGAGAACCACCCAGAAACAACAGTAGAATGACACTTCGCCTCAACGTCTGGAGCAGACGCCTTGGCCTTCAAACAACAGGAAGGAATTCCCTTCTCCGCAGCACTCATGTCACTCGCCTTCCCATCCATAATCTTCTGGCATTCCAAACCTCTTCCTGCGTCTCCCTCCATAAATTATCTTTTTCTTTTCCAGCTCCAGTCTCTGAATAAGGAGTACAATTATTGTACAAATATCAAACATCGCTTCAGCAATGGTAACCAGCGCAGGACCAAAAAAACCAGTTCCCTTAAGTTCAGAATATATCATCACTTAACTTTAGAAATATATAGCAACTAGAAAATCTACCCCAAAGATAAAAAGGAATGAAAAGAAAAAAAAGGGAAAATACAGGACAGCGGCGCAATGCCGCGGTCCCCCCCCCCCCCACCAAAAAAATATTTTTACTTCCGTTTAATGAAAAAGTCAGGAAACAATGAAATATAAAGCTAGGAGTAGTAGAACAGATGGATCAAGGAAAGAAGTAGAAGAAGCAGTGGAAGACCTGGATTGCAAAAACAACGAAGAATTTAATTGAAGTATGAAAAACTAAGTGTCCTAGTTCCAAATAGCATATGCATAAAAGATTCTGCCAAAATAAAGACGAAATTTTGACGGTAATGTTATACCAGTAAAAGAAAAAGGCCCCATAATCTGTTTGGTACTTTGGTTACCAAATAACCGTGAGAAACTAGGACTAAACAAAAAGAAAAAGCAGAGAGGGAAAGAAAAAGAGGGGAGAAAAACAGTACAAACCCTCGGATTCCCAGGCTATGCAAGACCATTGATCGAAACGCTTTGGCTAATTAGCTAATACCCTACACCAACTTTGTAAAATCTTTTTTGCTTTGGTGGCCTATCAAGCCACGACAAAAACAAATTTCCAATCTTACGTTGTGTGATTACTGCCAAACCATAAAGAAGCGCTAGGGTTCGACGAAAATAGCCAGAGAAAAAAGTAGACCCAAAAGTTGCGCGAACCTATGTTCGTCCAAGCCAGAGATTACTCCACCAAAAAACAAAACGAATGAGACGGAAAATGTTGCATCATTTGGCAGAACACCGAGAGTGACATCTATCAAATGTGGATTCAAAACGAAAAGACGACCGTGAACAAATTCAAGGTTCTCAACGATACGGAAAACTTGCCTGACGTTAAAGGCAGGAGACTGTACTTCTCTGGACTTTGTAGTGGGCACAGTGCACAAGTGAATGTTGAAAATGGACAGAGAGACGCTATTCTATCGCCTTCTTCGGCTTCTCTCTGTCTCGAACACCTCTGCAAGCTTTTGCGTGGTTTCGACGATAATGGAGTTTCAACTCTCAAGCTGTATTTATTCGAGATTTTTCCTTTTTTTTTTCTTTTTTCCCCGCCATTTCCCTTCCAAAATAATAACTCTCCAATATTTTAATACTCCTCTCATAATAACTCTCCAATATTTTAATACTCCTCTCATCTTTGATATAAAACATATTTAATTAATTTAATTTAATTAAAAATTTTAGATAAATCAGTTAATTATAAGAAATATAATATTTTTTTCAAAACACCATAATCATCTTTCTTAATATCCTTCCTCCTTTTTTTAGAAAGAGTATCCATATAAGTATTTTAGAAAAAATTAATAAATATGATAAATAAGTCTTATATTTAAGATTAAAATTAACTTAACAATTAGATCATATATTAAGAACCTGAGAAGTATAATATTTAATTGACTAATTTAAATATATTAAGAAAATTGATTAAATTAGTTATTTGTAATAAATAGATATTATCTTTCTTAAAATATTCGTACTAATCAAGTAAATTAGAACTATCATTATTATAAAGATTATTTTTAAAAAAATAGATAGATATAAATAACAAAATAAATTAAAATTTTATATTCATGATCAAAATAAAAATTAAATAAATTCTTATTAAAAACCCCAAACAATGAATAAAAAAATAAGGGGACGAACAGACAAAGAAAGGAAATTACATTTCTTTGACTTTGCGTTTTGCATCTGATTGAACCCTTGACCAATTTTTGTTTTTAAGTATATTTTAAACAGTTAATTAGAAGATACTACCTCATATATTTAATATAAAAATTAATTAAAAATTTAATTTAATTTTTAATATAGGATATTAATTTATTTTATCTATCAAATTTTATTTTTTTTAAATATTCTTATTGATTGTAAGATATTTCCACAAATGGTAGTTCTTATATACATAATTAAATATGATAATTTAGTAAAATTAACATATATTTATTATCAATAACCAACTTAACTAATTTTTTTGATATATTCAAATTAATAAGCTGGTTTATACTAATGACTGGGGCTAATATAATTTGAGAAGTAACAAAGAATAATGAATGAACAGATATCAAATGGCTGGCCAAAAAAAAAAACGAACAGATACAAAACGGGTAATATCGACGGATACTCCTGTCTTTTAAAACCATATATTATTTTATTCAAATTTAATAATCATTTTATGATATAATAGTTATTTATTATTATTATTTTTAACAATATACCGTTCAAAATATATTGATTTATTAACAAATGTTCTCACCACATTCGCCGGTTAGACGGTGAGTCCATGTCATGATTAGTTCAATGATAGTTTCAATTTGTATGATATAATCCTAATTATAAAAGCTAATTGTCTAATTTGATAAGATTAAGAAAAGAAATTAAACTAGTTATTTGTAATAAATATATGTTGTCTTTCCTAAAATATCTCTGCTAATCAAGTATATTGGCTAAAACTACTATTATTAAAAAAGACTGTATTGGAAAAAAATACATAAATATGAGAGATAAAATGGATTAGGATCTTATATTTATGACTAAAATAAAAATTAAATGAAGTTTTATATTAAGGACGGGAGGCAGTAGTTTTTGAAATACCTGTATGCAAGTTTTTTATATCTTATGTTGTCATATTTTGAAACATTTAACCGCCTCTACCAAGATATCTTTATTTAAGTGATTGACTAGGATATTAGTTGTATTATTTTAATTCAGTCTCTGATTAAAGTTTGCTGCACGTTTCTTCTATGACTCGATAATAAGCAATTCATGATTATAAGAAATTGGAAAAATAATCATTCTAAAATAAAACTAATAACTTTATCACGTCTCTTTTTACATTATTTGAATCATAATTCATAACCCATTGGAATCTCTCTGTTTGAATTGGAGGCGAGGGCAATTTTGATAAGAATTTACACCGGCCTCCATTCCATTGGGTTTACCCAAACAATGCCTACAATCTTTCCAACCAAATAAGGACAAATGGAATATAGGATTAAATACAATTATGGTACTCCTAAATATTTAAGATTATTATGATCATCTAAATAAGGATATTTTGAATATCCAACAGATTAATTAGGATTTAATAAGATTTTCTTATCATTGTCTTTCCTACAATGATACTCCTCCGGTCCTTATTATAAGACCCAATTTGACTTTTTATTTGGTCATAATTATAAGACCCCAATCTATTTTATCTCTTATATTTATGCATTTTTTTCCAAGATAATCCTTCTAATAATGATAGTTTTAGCCAATATACTTAATTAGCAAGGATATTTTAGGAATGACAACACTTATTTATTATAAATAACCAACTTAACTTACTTCCTTAATCTCCTCAAATAAGTCAATTGGGTCTTATAATTAGGACCGGAGGAGTATTAGGTTATTTGTACTCTACATAAAATTAAATGTTTTAAGTATATCTTTATTTAAAAAGAGAACAAATAAGAAAAAAATATTAATAATAATAAGAGAATGAATAAAACAAACAGAGTATGAGAAGAAAACGGTGAGAGGTCATAAAAAAATTAATTAAAAAGAAAATCGATAAAAACACATTTAACATTCAAATATCCTAAATAAAATCTTATAAAAAAGACTAAACTGATTCAAATTACCAAAGGGAGCAATAGATATGCTTATACCCGGGGGGGGGGGGCTACAAATAAAACATGTTAAATATCTTACGAGAAAGAGTAATTTTAAACAACTTTTATGTATATATAAGTAATTATGATTTGTATCTAAAATCGGAGGTGCATGAAAAATATTATAAGATTAAGTAGTCCAAAATATAATGATTTTTGGCATATCACTATAGTTTGAGTAGTATCTTGGTGGCCTCAAGATTAATTACGTAAGCGGCCACTATTAGTAAGTAGTATTTTGAAGTGTTTGGATGGAATCAAAATCATAGTTTTAAAAGTAATTTTATGATATATTAAGCAAATATGTAAAGAAACTTATCAGGTGATGAGCACCCAATACTCATCACCTAATGAGCAATCTAAACTATCCAAATCTAATCTGGACGATCCAGATTAGATATTATTAAATAATTATTTTAAAATAAAAAAAATTATATTTTTAAAGAATAATAGTTGAAAGATTATATTTATTTTTTATCATATACCTATTAAAATAATTATTTTTAAAAAATAAAAATAAAAATAAAAATAAATCTGGACCGTCCAAATCAGATCTGAACAGTCCAAATCTGATGAGTATTGGGTGCTCATCAAAACTGATGAGCACCCAATGTAAATCCGAAACTCATCCTGATTTATCAAAAAATATTTTGAAAACCTCGTTTTTATTTTTTTTGCTGGTTCTAGAATCTAAATTTCAGTACAACCAGATAGGCCGGATCCTGAATAGTAAGGACAATGAGTTGTATTGTTTATAGATTATAAATAATTGTTACTTTGGCGTATTTTTTTCTTAAGAGCTCGAATATTTGACATACATTTACATTGACACGTGGATCACTGTCCAAATAATAATTCATTACTGATGACTGGTGACAGAGTGGCATGATCCATGCACACACACACATATATATTTTATATATATACATATATAGGGAGTTCAAAAGACAGACGTGTTTCATACATTTAATTGTACTGTTTATGACTTTGTTTAACTTCAACATGTGTTATAATGAATTCGGCAATGCCTGGATCATGCCATCAGCCTTTTCAGTTTTGAAAACCTTGCGTCCTGTGTTTAGAGTTAATTAAAAATTTAATTTGATTCTAAATATAAAACATCAACATACTTTGGTTTTTAAAATTTATAATATTTTAAATACCTCTATTAATTGTTAAACATAAGATACTCTCATCAAGAGCATGATTAAAGACGACAGATTAGGAAAATGAACCCATATTTATTATAAATAATTAGCTTAACTAGTTTTTAAATATTCTTAAATTCATTATTTAATTTTTATATTTAAAACCAAAACCAATTCAAAAATTGAATCCTATATTAAAGACCGGAGAAGTATAATATTTTACTCTGACATTTTCAAGGCATCTCTCTATTCTTTTCCACACTGTAACCCCATATATTACTGTTAGTCATAAATAATAAATTTTTATATTAATTATTATTTTAAAAATTAAACATAACATATTGGTGTTTGAAAATATTTTGTTGATACTATTTAAGAATTTTAATGTCATCATAATTATTATGAAACATTTTAAATTTCAAATAATCTTAAAAAATGAAAGAACACAAAATTTTAGAATTGTAGGACGAGAACGAGACTTTAGATCCATACTAAAAATATAATCCACTTATCGCTAATTATGCAATAATGCAGAGTGAACAAATAAATATGCATGAGGCGGGATAATTATAAAAAGGCTCCACGTGATTTTGGCTCAACACGCGCCCACCTTTCTTAAGTGTTAAGGAGGCTCTCCTTATGCGCATGAACGTAATTTTTGCCCCTTTTAATAATCCTCTTGCCAGCCTCGGGACCTTTTTTTCAGAAAAAGAAAAGGCGCTGTGACAATAGTTTCACCCACTTAAATTAATTAGAAAAAAAAAAGCTTACTTTTTTTTTTTTGCCGCCGTGGCTTTTAATTGGCTGGGCATTCCCATTAGAAAGGGACAGAGGAGATAATAATGACAATAACAACAACAACAATAAATCTCTGATAGTGGAGAATCCGAGGATATCGTGAGATGATTATAGAAAGAAGCATCGTTATTTGAGGAATAATGTGTTTGAATTTAATATTATAAGATAATGATGAGCAATCCAATATTTAAAAAGAGGGATCTAATTCCCAATACGTGGTGGATGCCGCATGGTCCTCAGTCCAAAGATGCTTCGTTGATCTTTGGCCACACGATTGTTCAAAATGATTAGAAATATAATGCGGTCGTGGAAGGTTCTCGACGTTTTTAGCTGCACTTACTCGTGCTTTGTTGTGCTTATCCGCCCCTGGCTACCCAGAAATAAAGGCCTTTTTAGGTTTTACGCATAAAATATTTAGAATCATTGAATTTGATTTGATTCTTAATCGATTCACGTTATCCCCCTTCTTTTTGGTACCGACGATTTTATGTTATTTCGATTTCACTTATTTTTTATTTTAGTTTGTGTTGCATAAGCAAAATACTGTTATCTCTAGTCCTAAATAGAAGAGTTAATTGAGTCTGTACGGTTACTATTGCAAAAAAAGAGCTAATTAAAAATTTAATTTAATTTTAAATATAAAATCACAATCTACTTTATTTTTTTTATTTATTTATTTTTTTAAAAGACGATACTCAAGATATTTGCATAAATTAAAAAGATTATATATCCTTTGTCTCCCAAATTTTTATTGTTTATCTTTGGAAAACATGTACAGGCATGTACTGTGTATATATGTTGGCAAATAAATATAACACATTGGCTGGCAAAAAAAAAAAAAAAAAGTAAATGCAACACATTGATCGTGTACCCTCTGTAGCTCCTTGCCTACCCCAACCTTAAAAAAAAAAAAAAAAATCCCAGTCATACTAGCTGCCAACTGATTCAAATAGAATAAGGAACATAAATAAATTATTTAATTATAATAAATGTGATATAATTTTTTTAAAAAAATACACATGCATAACATTAAATTATATATTAATTTATAAGGTAAGTAAATTAGTTTTAAAAAATAACAAATATATGAGATAAAATATAATAAAATTTTATATTTAGTATGAAATTTAACTTTCTAACTAAATATGTAGAAGGATGGAATATGCAAGAACCATAAGCGTTTGTGTCTTCTCTTTTTCTTTACATCATGAGCATTATGTTGGTCACTTACCCAGTTACCCATAGCAAAGAACCTAAAGAGTTACTTGTCCGTTTCGCGAGAATTTTTCCTTCTAAACCTAACGTGACTAATGGGCCCAAAAACAGTTCCACTAGTATAAGGTCAAAAATGACGACAATCTTTATAACTATTCCGGCTCATGTTTCACGCACCATGTGTTCTGGACCAACTAACTCAATACACCAATGAGAGTTGAGCACGGGTGATGCTTTTTTTTTTTTACCAAAAGCACGGGTGACGAATTGAGATTTGAATTTATTGAAAATAATGCATGTATTTAGTTTTTGATAGCGCATTGAATGGGATTGCTTTTGAGGATATATATGTCTAACGGAAAAAAAAAATTAACACTTAAGGGGAAAAAAAAAACCGGAACAACGCCCTCCGCAAAATAATTAGGGAGGTCGCTGGTTACGGAGCTGCTTATCTGCCCAGGAATATCAAACAACTAGAAACATTACCGGACTCATGCCGCCGAACACATGAAACACCCCTTCCATTTTTTAAGAATTATATTATTATTATTATTGGTCATTTCCTTAGTTTTATCATATTTTGGTTCTGGTTGCTATAATTTATTTTTTTTTATACCAATTTTGATTCCTATACTTTTAGATCATTGATTATGGTTCCTATAGTTTCATAAGAATTTGGTTTAAATTTAAATATATGAACTAAATTCAAGACCCGTTAAAAGTATGGGGATTGAATCATTTGTTAAATCGAGACAAAGTTCTTATCAAACTATAGGAACTAAAATTAAAATTCAATCAAATTATAAAAACTAACAATAATATTAATCTTTTTCAACTTTGACTTCTAAAATTATAAGTAGAATTCAACAAATAACCTTTCAAAAGAGTTTTCGTGCTACTAAATCACAATAGCATTAATAGGAAGCACTCCCCCGATTATATTTATTACAATATTTTTTCTTACAACACTTAATAAAATATTTATTATTCATTTTTAAAAATATTTTACATGCTAACGAGAACTCAAAAACACAAAAAAAATATCCTATTAAATTTTAAGTTTTCTCACGCAAGAACGTCCAGGAAATTTTCTCGTTATTTAGTTAAAATATAATGAATCCGCCCAAAAAAAAAAAAGTTAAAATATAATGAACATATAACCTTGAATAATAACCACACATCAAGTTTATAATTCAATATAATTAATTATAAAAGAGGAGACTATCTTTGAAATTGCATATGACTGCATTTAAATACGTTTTCCATGCAAGTAATAAAATCCGAGGCGACTCATATTATTTATAGCTCCAATGTTGATAAGAGCTAATTGAAAGCTAGACTGATTTTAATCCACTTTTATCCCTCTTTTTTTCCCCCCAAACTATCCTTATTGATTGTAACTTGGAAAGAGTTTCCACTAAAGAATAATTTAGAGAAATAAATACGTGTTTGTAATAAATAACTACTTTAAATAATTTTTTTAATATGACCAAACTAATCATTTAGCTCTTAAGAGGCAGTATATCTTTAGGCCGGATTATTAAGAGTTTTTAACCGAATTGGGCTGATTAGGTTAAACCCCTCAAAAGGACAGAGAAGCCCAACAAGGGGTCACATCGGCGACACCTCATGTGACTGGATTCTCACGTGACCCCCAACACGCAATGCGAAGCGTCCAGATTCTTCCTCCTTTGAAATATTGAGCGACACGCCCCTCCTCTCATAATTCCCATGATTGCGTCGAACTCATTGTACCTTTTTCTACGCAACACCCACAAATTATGACCCCGCAACGGAGGTAAACAATCCCAGAAACACGGATTATCAGAACGCAGTGTTAAAATCAAATGAATGCCACGAAGAGAGGGAGAGCAAGTCGTTAACTTCGTCAATTCCCATCAAGGAGGAAAAGTTCATCCCTCTCGGACATGATCTCTGATCTAACATTTTCCAAACATGTCTCTCCCGAATAGAGGGAGACAGAGAGCCTAACAATGGCAACAAGAGAAAAGAATAAAAATATACATAATGCCCAAGTTTTAGATATAAAGAATGCACGAAACAAAAGGGCCACAGCTAGCTAGCTAGCTAGCATCAACGAGATCGATGTCCATTATTTTGCTTCCTGAGCTCAACTACGATCACACTTGTGTTATCTCTGCTTCCTTTTGCCATTGCTAGCTCAGCCAATAGGGCTGCAGCCTCACTGGCCAGACTCTGGTGGTTTTCAAGCTCCGGCGAGTTCCGTCTCGCTTGGCCACTAAGACACTTCCTTACAACCTCACACGCAGCTTCACCGGAGATTACGTCCCACAAACCATCACTGGCCAGTATAAGGAACTCATCCTTGTTAGTTCGCTTTGTCACAGTCACTTCTGGTTTCGATATCACGTAAGGTCGAAGGTATTGGTCTCCTGCATCACTTAAAACCGTCAGTACAAACTACAAAGAGCGTAAGAGGAATAATAATGGCAAGAATACATAATAATGACGATCAGAAATATCACCGTGGGGCCACGCATAAGGGGGGAAAAATACATATTAGCCCAAAAAAAGAAAAGAAAAGAACTGTACGTGTTGTTTTCTGCAGACTGTAGTTAGCTGATTATTGCAGAGAGTAAGAGACAAAAGCATGCATGTCACGGAATTACGCAGCTGCTGGGAACGGGGGATGTCGATTGCGAAGAATATCCTGATACGGATCATTCTTCTCAGTGTGACATTCTCCATTTGTGCTTCGAGAACCATTAATTTCAGCCTTTTAAGCGGCTTCGATAGATCAAGGGGAACCTAAGCTCCGAGTTCAGATGCGAGTTCAAATGTGATTATACATGTACACATATAGGAAGAGAGATACTTCTCTCCGGCTAGAATATATAATTGGACAATTCCAAGTGTTTGACGGAGAGAGGATTCGACTAGGGGCACCAGAAAACCTGACACTTCAATTATAATACTCCTCAATCCTAAATATAAGACCTCTTTTATAGTGCAATTTGCACTACAAAAAAAACTTATATTTAGGATCAAAGAGTATTAGATTTTATCTAATAAGACGTGAAACACGTACAACTATTTTAACAATGGTGGTGCCGTCAAAGCAATGGCAGGTCATGACCATTAGTTGAAGATAACACAATAAATAAGAAAACGCCAACGCGGCCGAGAGTGCTGGAGATCTTCTTATCTCATTTCTCAATAAACATATACACTACCTATGGTCCTAATGATAAGATGGAGGTAGGTCGTATATTGATACAAATATGCTTTCATACATTGTTTTCCTTAAAAGAAGAGCTTTCATACATTGTTTTCCTTAAAGAAGAATACAAAAGCCTACATTAATCTACTTTCCTCTTTATTCTTCCTTATTACTTGTAGGAATTTAGATCGATCTCTAAATTAAAAGGAAGATTCAACGGTAGGCAGGCATTTATTTACTATTGTAAATGTCGATTCTTTATGAAATTCAGAATAAAACAGAAACATTAGACAAATTAGATATATAATAAATGATAAGGCAGATGTATACGGAACATAGCTCATCCTTTTCACCATTATTATTCTTTTCTGACTTTACCTTCTTATTCTACAAGACAGATCTAAAATGAAAACACACAAGTAAAGAGGATACCGCGGAATCAACGTTCTTATTTTTGAAAAGTGCCATTTAACTCTAATAGATGGCGAGGGCAAATTAATGGCGTGGTTAATTAATTAATTAAATATGGTAAGGATCTGAAGTCGCACACTAACCAATAGATCTGGAGGTAGCAAGAACTCCTAGAACTCGTTGGCCGTTCCAGTTTATGACCCTTCCACCAGCCGCTTCTATTCGCATCAGCTCATCAGGCCTGTCAGGCTGTGAATTAAAAAAGTAATTAAATCCTCCGTACATGAGTTACAGTGACTCAGGCTTTAACTGAACAATCCTATAAACAAAATAATTTTTCGTCTTTACCCTTGTGAAGCCTATATTTATCGGCGGCACAAAGGAGGGGAAAAAGAAAAAAAGAGAAAAAAGAAAAGCCTATATTTATCAGCTTCCAAGCTGACATTATTTCTGGGTTTTTTATCCTAGAGAAAACTTGCAATTTCGTTAAAATATTTTAATAATATAGGGTATTTTCATGCGACTGAAAGAATCAAGCTTGTGCATGGTACCTTATGATCATCAGACAAGGCGAAAGCCTCACCAGCTCTTCCCATCACCGCCCTACAGTCGCCGCAATTGGCCACGACCACCTCATCCTTTGCCACTACGGCCAGAACCGCCGTGGATCCCACAGTCCGCGCCGCCGCATTGTCTGCTAGTTCGCTATCCATTTTACTAAAACACCCCGCCATCATTCCCTCCCAATCCACTTTGCCACCATTTCTCCCCTGCCTTTCCAACTCCTCCGCCACCAATTGGTACAGTCGCGCTCGGCACGCTTTCGCCACCTGGGCTCCACCGTGGCCGTCATAAACTGCAAAGAAGTCACACTTGGTGCTCTCCTTCACCACAAACCCCACCTCTATGCTCACCGCATCTTCCATCTCTTTTCTATTACCTATCAAGGACACCGAACCGTAAGATAAGTCCTCCACACCGTAGCGTTCTTCTTTGTATTTCTCGACTCTGAAATCATCCAGAACGCCGTTGTTCCCCGCCAGACTCGACCGATCCTCCTCCTTCGACGACGTCGTTAACGACAATGATATCTGCATCGATTCATGAATCTTTCTATCTTCACTTTCCGGCTCCCCACACTTGGTCCCCTCCCCACGATCTTCGGGGGCGACACGGATCTTCGCTTCACAAGTATACTTCAACTTCAATCGCTGGATTTTAAGTCTTCTAAGCCGAGCATTCTTTAATTTTGTAAGAGTGTCAGCGCACATATCTTTGCGATCAGTGTTTAATCGCCGGAGGCCCGCCGTGGGCGACGGCGGGTGACGTTTTTGCTGCTTCATAATGTTTGCATGTGAGGGGAGAAGGAAGAAAGACAGTGACTAGGAGCTAAATTTAAAGTAGGGGAGCAAGGGATATAAAGGCGGTGAATAAGAGCCGTTGGATGGAATAGTAGGGAGTGGATCTGGCGACACATGGGGTGAGTGAGGACCAGAGGGTGGGATATTAGGGGGCAGGACGTGGGCGGCTCAGATGAGAGGGAGGGATACGTGGAAGGGCGATGGAGGGGGAAGTGATTGAGGGGTGGGTAAAAGATACGGGGGGAGCCTGGAATGTGGGGCCGGTTGGTAAAATGTGGTGGAGAAGGGCGTTTACGTGGCGTGGCAGAGGTTGCTTTCCGTACTTTTATAACTTTTGTTGATTTGTCCCTCGTGGGCCCCAAGAATGTGTATTCAGTTCGGCGCCTGTCAGCCGCCACGTGTATACTGTAGGTGGGTTGCGTGTTCCACTTGGGCCCAGATATTTTCTACCAGCAACTTCCTCTTCTTTTTCAATTTCATTTAATAATTGCTAATAATAATAATAATAATAAATAATTATAGGATGATGATGGATATTTTCTTGTCAATGCCAAGAAATTTTTATTAATCTGGTTTAGTTTAGATAATTTTAATTTAATCATATTTGCATGAATTATCATTAACCTTTTTTATTGACAATCAAATAATTGGTTTTAACTTTGGTCACACAAAAAACTTAGTTTTAAGTTTTAACATAATGAGGAAGCAGCATGCGAGAGTCAGGTTATGGGATCATGTCAGAGGGGAAAATGGATTCCATCTCCTTGAAGCTTGCCGAACCTAAAACGACGTAGTTTCCCTCATTCCTTAGCGTGCTTGTGCCACTTGGTGATGGCAACCCGGGGCGTGTTATATCCGGATCATAGGTTTTAACCTCTGTGTTTTTTCAGGTTCGATAAACCCTACAACCATCTGGACTTTGAATTGAGGTTTCTCTTTGAAAACTGGAACCAAGCAGTCATGGTTGCGGGAAGCTAAGAAAAAGCAACGGAAAAAAGTTAAAGGCGGAGAGAATCAAATGTGGGGATGGGAGTTAGAGGGAAACGAAAGCCGAAAGGCCACGATGGTCAATGCATTGGGCAGCAGAATTTGATTCTTGTATCTGACAAAATCGGTCATTAGGTTTCACCCAATTAGAACTGTCCAAATTCTGCCCTATGTTTCTCAAAAGTAAATAAGCCCAAGCTCTGAATTAATGATAGCCTTCCATTTTCATCGGTTTTGAATGGCAGGTTACGAAGCCGATGGGGACAAGCATCTGCTTGTGATGCGGGAAAATGCGGCACGCAAAGGATTCATCAACCAGTGGAGTTCCAGGTTCCAATGCTAGTCCAACAAACAAGATCATGTTCTTTTTTTTGACCAAGAACAAGATCATGTTCTGTCACTGCAAAATCCAACCTTTTTTATATGATTGGGAAAACATTTCTTATTTTGATGATTGTCCGGTTCCATTCAGGGTTTGCGGCTTCAAAGCCCTTTTTAATCATCGTTTATTAAATACAAAGTAAATACTATGTCTGGTCTAGATTTAATTCTAAATATACAATCTCAATTTATTTTGTTTTTTATCTATTTTCATAATATTTCCATTCTCCAATAATTCAATATTAAAGAAGATAGTCTAAGAAGATCAACACACATTTATTACAAAAAACTAATATAACTAGTTTTTTTAATATTCTATAATTAGTTATATAACTTTTAAATTAAAGACTGAAGATAGTGTATGAGAGTAATTTTATCTTAAATTATGTCAATAGGTGCTTTTGGGGCATCAATAGTGATTGGCTTTTGTTTTCACTTCAATAAAAACCTGTCTATTAATAGTCATAATAAGAAACAGTATGCGTGGATGATTGAAAAAACAAATTATATGAGAATTCGCTGCTCAGGGCTAACATGCATGAACGAACGTTCATAAATTTATCAGTTTTTTGCCACAATTTTTTGATTTTGTTTCTGGGCCTTGAGAAACCACTAGATCTCCGACAATTCATAAACGGCCCAAATCTATTCGTTAATTCACATTATGGCCCAAATTAACATCAGGGCTATCACTTCGTTAATCACATGCTTTTGGGCGGTTGAGTTGCGAAGATTTTTGTTGTACCCACTCTTGCCCTCTGGGGTTTTCTGTTTTGCCTTTTGGGTCATGTTCTCACCTTTTTCCTTAAAATCTCATTAGCATTATTTCTCGTATTTATTTTGGCTCCTTGTTCCTTTGATTTGTCGCTGATCTACCTTATATCTCCATTAATTTCATTAAAAAAAATATTCCTTTTGATTTCAGCAGAAATGTGTTAGCAATCTATGAAATTCATAAACTTGCCGCCTCCAACATTTCAGGAACTTCATAGATTTGACCGAAGTATAAATGACATTTCGCATTCGGTCTTCCTTAAAGGAAAGATGTTCAACAAACACATAGACCGTTGAACATTGAACTTCATTCATCAGTTCAAATCAAACTATTCCCTTTGCTACCGCTAGCTATTCTCTGGAACATAATCTCTAGAATCAATAGTGCAAGAACTTATGTAGTCGCTAGGTGATGTTTGGTCTGAGTTAAATTCATGTTCCTCTGCTCTGTAGAAGTTTGATCATTAAGATACAGCAATGGCTAACCGTTTATTTAATCAACAATCACTTGACTACTAAGCGCAGATTCTTCCAAAAGGAAATGACTTCATAATCTCAATTTCAGAAAACTGAAACAACAAACTTCAATAGATTCGTTCCCTATTCCAGACAAGAATATGGGGCAAGTGATATATTATTTCATCCAAACAATAATTATCTAATTCGAATGAAGATTGAATTGCAAACTGTACATTTCTTAAACTTACAAAAGAACTAACTTCCCGGCAAGAAAGACGGCATCTAACACTTTAAAACTGGACTCTATATGAAATAACCTTAAACCCCTCAAAACGATCTAATCTACCTTCGCTTGAACTAAATTCCAACCTTCTCACGAAAAAAAGGGAGGGGGGAGAAGAAGAAGCTAAATTCTAACCTTTATTATTTTCTCCTTTATCAATGCCCTTTTGGCAACTAAAACTGCCTGGGCATGCCAATTAAACCCTTGCTCGATCTCTATCATCTTTTTCATACTGGGAAATTCCCTTTGGTACTGTTTGAGATGGAAAAATGACGTCTTTTAAGTCACTACAGTGCGTTTGTTGGTGAGGTGGTCCTTCTGTCTCTTCACAAGTTCCTCTGATGCCCACCAATATTGTTGAGCTCCTTGTCTACAGTAAGGTACTTGTCTACCTGTTTGGCGGCTTGCCGTCCCTCTGAGATTGCCCAGACTACCAGGGATTGACCACGCCGACAATCCCCAGCTGCAAATATGCCATCAACACTAGTTGAAAAGTGGCCATAATCCGTCTTCAAATTTGACCTATTGTCTAGCTCCAAGCCCATCTTCTCTGGGATTGTCTGTAAAAGAAAAGAAGCAAGTTAGGAAGGTGATCAACTCTGGAACAAGATTATAATAAAGTCCGTTTTTAGGTCGTAACTCATTTCTTGTGTGTGAGCTTCACAAGTGACACTACCAGTAAAATTTTCTTGACTTTATCCATCATCAAGAAAATAACCAATTCAGCATGCTAAGAAAAAGCTATTGTCAACACTTACGGACTCAGGACCAATGAAGCCCATTGCCAGTAAGACTAGATCAGCCTCAATAATCTCCTCAGAGCCCTGAACTTCCTTAAACTGGAGCTTGCCAGCATCATCCTTACCCCAGCATACACGTACCACTTCAAGCCCTTTCACATTTCCATTCTCATCTCCCACAAACCGCTTAGTCAATACCTCGTAAGATCTGGGATCTTTGCCAAATTTTGCCACAGCTTCCTGGTGCCCATAATCTACACGCAATATTCGAGGCCACTGCATCCAAAAATACACGGTGTTGCAACTATCAACAAGATATTGGCATTTCTTTGGTCATTCCATTTCAATTTAACAAGCCAAATCAGTAAAAAGAAAGCGGCTAAAACATCTGATAAATGACAAAGGTGACTGATCTCATGCATTGAATGCTAAGGAGGCAGTTAAACATGGAACGACTACAAGAACACCATTAATAAGGTAGGGGGAAGGATCTAACCTGTGGCCAAGGATTTCCTGAGGCCCTAGTTCGTGGTGGCTCAGGAAGAAGTTCCAGATTTACAATACTGCTGCATCCATGACGAATGGATGTCCCTATACAATCTGCGCCAGTGTCACCCCCACCAATGACCACAACTTTCTTGCCCTTGGCAGAGATGTAGTCATCATCTTGTAGATTGCTATCAAGCAAGCTTTTAGTGTTTGAATGAAGAAACTCCATGGCAAAATGAACACCAGACAACTCCCGTCCTGGTACAGGAAGATCCCTGCAAAATAACATCCTTTAAAGGTTTTTCCTTTAACTATTTTGATTCTGTGATACTTGTATTTGTATTGCAAGAAAGTTTGAACCTGAATGATAAAATAAAACATGTGGGATTCCTTACTATCTCTCACCTTGGTTTTGTGGCTCCCACAGCCAAAACAATGGCATCATTTTCCTCTCGAAGATGATCGAGGGAGTATAAAGGATCATGTCCAACGTCAGCATTCACCACGAAATTAACTCCTTCTGCAGCCATAAGGTTGACCCGCCGTTGAACTATATCAACTTTATCAGCTTTCATGTTTGGAACCCCATACATCATAAGCCCTCCGATCCTATCAGTCCTCTCATACACAGTTACTATGTGGCCCATTTTGTTCAACTGATCAGCAGCAGCCAAGCCTGCTGGTCCACTTCCAACAATGGCAACACTTTTCCTATTTCAATAAAGGTATTCGACAATTTAGTAACAGAAATTCACCATTTACTAGATACAAAGATGGTATTTATTTGGTTGAAAGGAACACCAGGAAAAAAACAAAAAAAATAAAACTATATACAAGGCATACCCTGTTCTCTTTAACGGAGGTCGAGGCATCATCCAACCCTCCTCAAAAGCCTTATCTATGATGGCGCATTCAATGCTTTTGATAGATACAGGATTCTCAATAATACCAAGGACACAAGAACCTTCACATGGTGCAGGGCATACCCGACCAGTAAACTCAGGGAAGTTGTTTGTCTCAAGAAGACGCTCTAATGCTTCCCGCCATCTATTTCGGTACACTAACTCATTAAATTCTGGGATTTTGTTCCCAAGAGGGCATCCAGAATTTTCCTGAAATTTTGATGCAAAAAATATATATTTAGCTAAAAATTTGCAAATTAAGAAAGAAAGTTGTTAGGTAATGCCTACCTGATGACAGAAGGGAGTACCACAGTCCATGCAACGAGCAGACTGAGTCTTCAAAAGTGGTCCAGGCTTTCCCTCCACCATCACTTCCTTCCAATCACTCATGCGAACCTTGGGATCCCTGTATTGAACTCCCTCACGTTCGTAAGCAACAAAACCTCTATGCTTAATGGCGTCAACAACTTGAGTAGGCCTCTTCGATGCTTTAGCCTGATCAAGCTTCTGGGCATTCAAGACACATTAGCCAACTAAAACATGTACAAAAAAATAGCGGTTTTAATATCTTCAAAGTATTTTAAGATAAAACTTCAACAATAATGAAACAAATATGCCAACCATGTATCCACCCAAGATAGGAGGGTCTATCATAGTATACACGGCAGAGGGTTCACAATTTAGTAAATTTAACATTATCTCTTTTATGGCATCAGCACATTATTTAAGCCAACACCACAAGAAGGATTGAGATTTTTTTCTTCCAAAAATAGATTTCCTGCCACTGTTTAAGAAAACTGAGCCAAAAGAATAAGAAATAGATTGATGTTAAGGCAAGAAGAGTCACCATTGAAGGCATAAGGTTCACGTTTGTTCTTTTTTATACTTAAAAAAAAAAAAAAATGGTTTCTCCAGGCACAAAGTTCGCGTCATTCTAAATTACAAAGTAAAATTTACCTGACTCGGTTTCTCATTCAAAGATGAAGCAGCAAGTTTCTTCAGCTCTTGAAATGCATCTTTACCTTCCTTTCCTGCTTCATTTAGCTCCTGTGCATCCTTGGCAGCATGCTCCACTGCTTCTTTGGAGGCTACATCAGCCTTCATACTAGCAAGAACACGTTTATACTCCCTAGGGAACACCTTGATAAATTTAGGAAGAAGATTATCTAAGTTGGTAAGCACTTCTTTGGCAAGAAGACTACTAGTGTGACGTTGATGTTGTTGTAGCAACATTCTGAGAGTAATGACATCCTCCTCCTCATCAACCTTATCCAGATCTACAAGCTCTTGGTTGCACCTATATTGAAATTGTCCATCAACATCAAGAACATACGCAATACCCCCGCTCATACCCGCAGCAAAGTTTCTACCAGTTTTCCCAAGCACAACAACAATCCCGCCAGTCATGTACTCACATCCATGATCACCAACGCCTTCCACAACTGCTTTAGCCCCTGAATTACGTACACAAAATCTTTCTGCTGCCATCCCATTGAAATATGCCTCACCACTTGTGGCCCCATACAGTGCCACATTACCAATTACAATGTTTTCCTTAGGGTCAAAATTGCTTTCCTTGGGAGGATATACTATAATCTTGCCACCAGATAATCCTTTACCGACATAGTCATTGCCATCACCTTCAAGCTCCATAGTAATGCCAGGACACAGGAAAGCACCAAAGCTCTGGCCTGCACTCCCAGTGAATCTGATATGGATGGTGTCAGTTGGAAGACCAGCCAAATGATACCGTTTAGTCACTTCATGGCTAAGCATGGTTCCCACAGCACGATTAACATTGCAGATTGGAGTTTCAATGTATACAGGTATACACTTTACCAAAGCGGCTTCAGAAAGACTAATGAGCTTATTGTCCAAGGCCAAATCCAAACCATGATCTTGTTTTTGCACACAATACTGAGCAGCTTCAGGCCGTAGTTCAGATGCGGGTCTAAGCAACAGAGAGAGATCAATGTTTTCTAGCTTCTCGTTACTCTTAATCACCTCTTTATCAACTTCAAGCATATCTGGACGGCCAATCATCTCATTAACACTCCGAAACCCAAGCTGTGACATAATTTCTCTCATCTCTTCAGCCACCATGAAAAAGAAGTTAATAACATGCTCAGGTTCTCCAGCAAACTTCTCTCTAAGTACTGGATCTTGGGTAGCAATCCCAACTGGACAAGTGTTCTTGTGGCACTTCCGCATCATAATGCAGCCCATTGTGATGAGTGGAGCTGTACTGAACCCAAACTCTTCTGCACCAAGAAGTGCAGCAATGGCCACATCTCTTCCAGTTTTGAGTTGTCCATCAGTCTGGAGAATTGTGCGACCACGCAAGTCATTAGCAACTAAAGTCTGGTGGGTCTCAGCCAAGCCAAGTTCCCAAGGGAGTCCGGCATTCTTTATGCCAGTCCATCTGGATGCCCCTGTACCTCCGTCATGACCTGAGATCAAGACATGGTCAGCATGTCCTTTAACAACTCCACTAGCAACTATGCCCACTCCAGCCTCAGACACTAACTTCACACTTATGCGAGCATTTGGGTTGGCATTCTACAGATCAATAATAAGGAATTAAATGCAGAACACTTTAAGAAGAAAATTCAACTAGAAGCTGCCTGTCGTAAAAGGGTAAAAGCTATAATATATAGACATACCTTTAGATCATGAATTAATTGGGCAAGGTCTTCAATGGAGTATATATCATGATGAGGCGGTGGACTGATAAGTCCTACCCCGGCAGTTGAATTTCTAGTGACAGCAATGTCTCCAACAACCTTGTGGCCAGGAAGTTCACCTCCTTCACCAGGTTTTGCTCCCTGTGGACATAAAGCGTGAGAAAATTCTTCGTTAAGAGAAAACTTCGTCTCTATTTAACCTCATCAAAAGCCATATTTTGGGTATTAGTCAAAGAAATGACTCTTGAGCAGCAAGAGACGCCCCAGAGTTACAAAATCATCTTTCATGACTATAAATGCAGAGGAAAGAGATTGTTCAGTAATTTTTTAAGATACATTCCATAGAATTTTTTTTTTTTTGCCAACCGTTACATAGATATGACATCTGGAAATGCCAACTTTTAATACTGAAAGTACCTGAGCCATCTTTATTTGTAGTTCATCAGCATTTGTTAGGTAGTAACTTGAAACCCCAAACCTCCCACTTGCAACTTGCTTGATGGCACTCCTCTTTGGATTCATTGAACCATCAGCAAGAGGTTCCATACGAGATGGTTGCTCACCACCCTCACCTGTGACAGATTTTCATGAAATAAAATGAGAAGTGATCAAAAAAGTGTCATGAACATTTTCAACACTTGAAGAAATACTTTAACGTTAGTCTTATTTTCAAACATGGAAAAATAATCACCAGAAATAATGAATAGGGATTTCACAAACCTGTGTTAGATTTTCCTCCAATTTTATTCATAGCAATCGCCAGTGTGGTGTGCGCCTCCAACGATATTGACCCATAACTCATGGCTCCAGTACAAAACCTTTTAACTATTTCACTGGCAGGTTCTACTTCATCGAGGGGAATCTTAATTGCTGCCTCCTTAAATTTCAAAATTCCCCTCAAATTGCAAGCCTTATTCAATTCATGAATTAGCTTGGAGTACTGTTTATAAAAATCTTTGCTATTAGTTCTGACAGCTTCTCGAAGCATTGCTATGGAAACTGGATCATTCAAGTGAATTTCACCACCTTTTCTCCAATGATAATCCCCAGGATTTGGGAGTGCTAGAGCTTCTGCACTACCAGGGGAGAAGGCATGAGAAGGGAATGCCATCTCATGCAATTTCAGCGCATCTTGATTAAGCATCTCAAATGTTGCACCCTCGACTCGACTTGGAGTTCCAGCAAAACATCTTTCTATCACTTTTGATGAAAGACCTAGAGCTTCAAAAATTTGAGCACCTTTGTAAGAAGCCAAGGTCGATATTCCCATTTTGGCAAGAACCTTCATCATTCCATAGTTACTAGCTTTGAAATACGTCTTAACTAGCTCATCTTTTGTGTGAAATTCACCGCTTGGTTTTGGTGGGATTTTTCCATCAACATTCAATCGCCAAATTGCTTCAATAGCCAAATAAGGACATATAGCGTCAGCACCAAATCCAACAAGTGTGCAAAAATGGTGGACTTCACGTGGCTCTGCGGAATCAACAATTAAGGCCACTCTAGTTCGCTCAAGTGTTTTAACTAGATGTTGATGGACCGCACCAACAGCCAGAAGAGAACTCACAGCAACATGATTCCTTGAGAAGGCTGCAAATTCAATGCCAAATTCAAATAAAATAAATGTAAGATTGCTTTTTTAATAGTATCAGCATGTAAGTATAAAATGTAACAAATTCACAAAAAAGTAGCATCATAGCATAATACCTCTGTCAGATAGCACAAGCACGGTGTAACCCTCATTGATTGCAGCACGTGATTCTGCACAAATCCTATCTAAGGCTTCCTCTAATCCTCTCCTGCCACAACACTTAGAGAAAGTTATGTCTATAACTTTGCTTCGCCATCCCCTGTAATTCATCTTTTTAATAGCTTCCATTTCTTCCATAGATAAAAGAGGGCCTTTTAGTGAAAGACGGTGACATTGTTCCTCAGTGGTTTCGGTTAGATCACCTTCAGGACCAATCATACATTCCATGGAAGTTACAATTTTTTCTCGAATAGGATCAATTGGCGGGTTTGTTACTTGAGCAAACATTTGCTTGAAGTATTCAAATGAGAGTTTTTCTCTATTAGACATGATGGCCAATGGAGTATCATTCCCCATGGACCCAAGGGCTTCTACACCTTCCTTTGCCATGGGGAGTAATAACATTTCCAGAGATTCAATTGTGTAACTGCATGAGTAAACAGAATGTAAAATCAGTTATTGCCCAGCTAACATGAATAGAACGGGTTCAAAAAAATGTTGCATACCCAAAAGCTTTCAGCGGAGCCAGTAATCCATGAATTCCCATATTTTCCATATTCATGTCTTCGTTAGATGCCTGTGATTCACAGTAGAGGCAACAATAAGACTTCTCTACTAGAAATTTATGAGTAGTCCACGTTGGCTGCTAGGTTATACTTACCGGTACCACTCCTGCTATGGCTGGCGGCACTCTTTCAGATTCATGAACTGACTCAACTATGTCATTCAATTCAATCTTCTGTCTTTTGAGCCACTCCCCATAAGGCCTTGCCAATGAATACTTTTCCTTCAAGGCATCATCATTTACAACAGCGTGCTCCTCAAAGTCCACCAGAAGCATCATGCCAGGGTTAAGTCTACCTTTCCTACATACATCTTCAGGAGGAATGTCTACTACCCCAACTTCACTGGCCATTATTACTCGTCCACCATGTGTGACATAGAAACGGCCTGGTCGTAGTCCATTCCTATCCAATGAAGCCCCAAGATAGCGACCATCGGTAACTGCAAATAGGTCAAATTAGGATGAATTAAATGAAAACAATGCCCAAAAAACGTTTTAGAAGGAAAAATGCATTTGTGGAGTCCTGTGAAATTATACATGATATAAGGGCTGGCCCATCCCATGGTTCTAAGAGGGCCGAGAAGTATTCATAGAATGATTTACGCTGAAGGTCCATGTTTTTGTCATTTTGCCAAGCTTCAGGAATCATCATCATAACAGCTTCTGGAAGACTTCTCCCAGATTGAACCAAAAACTCAAGGACAGCATCAAAAGCTCCTACAGAAGAAAGAAATATCACCACAGTTACAATAGAAAAAGGAAAGGAAATTGCAGAAAATCACCTGACAATCCAAAACGCAAGTAGACATAGATTCACCCATATATGTTGGTATACATGCAGCAAAGATGGAAATTTTAAATCAAAATCACCTGAATCAGATGAATTGGCATCAACAATAGGCAAAAGATCCTTTAACTCAGACTCAGATAAATTGAGCTCTTTGCACTTGAGGAGACCCTCACGTGCCTTCATCCTATAAGTGAAAAACACCAGCTGATTTATCCTCTGTAAAAGGGCAATAAGTCTGGCACCACACTAAATGCTATTGCACCCATTTTGAAATGAATGAGCATCACGCTTACACACGATTAATCTGGCAATGACTGTATAAAGGAAAATCCACTATTTGGTTGATCCATTTTAGGCAGCATCAAGATGCATTATATGTATTTAAATATGCATGCAAGATAATAGTTATTCCTCTAGTTTCTAAATAACAGTAGAGTACAAGGGTGTAACAACACTGATTCAAAGCATACCAGTTCACGTTGCCTCTAAGAGTGTTGATTTCTCCGTTGTGACCTAATATGCGCATAGGTTGAGCTCGGTCCCAGCTAGGAAAGGTATTTGTAGAAAACCGTGAGTGCACCTACACAATAATTAGTATTCAAGATTTCAGTCCATATGATGAGCTCTTGTATAGAAGAAAGAAACGCATAAATGAAATTTTCTTCAAGGCACTTCAACACACACGCTAGTGCGTGCAGAAATTTCAGGAAATTGAATTGCATTTCCACCAAATCACTTTCCCACAACACTTCAAATGAAATTTTCCTCCACACCAACATGCCACAGAAATTATCAGCAGAAATTTCTGCAAACATTATCTTGATAATGAACGTTCTTACCAACTCCTACTTAGCATGCAATCCAGTGTCCAAATTCAAATAGTAATCAAGGAAGTGGAAGTACTTAAGAGATCATTCAAACCTCAATGCCTCAGAAGTCATTCCTCAACCTTGCACCTCTTGAGTGACTGGTTATTTCCATGCTGTTTGTTGGGGTATAGAGTTAGCAGAGAAATATAAGTTAATGGGGCAATATATTTACCAGGGCCATGTAGCTCGTAAACCTTTCATTGCCAAGATCCGCAAAATAGTAATCCTTCAACTGAGCTGGCGTTAACTGACCTTTGTATACAACAGTCCTGCACATATTGTACAAGAAAGTGACAATGAGAACTGATAATTTCTCATACGACATAATAAAAACCAAAAGTGCCTTGAAGTTTTCTTTGAGGCATTTCTAGATTATATGTGCTGAATGTGGCATTAGTTAACACACCTTGATGAAAGTGAACAGATGTAGAAATCTGTATCACCGTTATTTTGAAGTTTTAAGGAAGACTCAATAGCAACCATGGAGAGCTTCCTCAATATGTACATCTGCAATATAGGAACCAGAAATACATTGAGCATGAAAAAATTCCATTATAATTCATGAAATAAATATATAAAATAATTTCAGCTGAGAATTCCATAACCACTTGCTTGTCAAGAAATGAATTCAACTGTTGTCTGTATTCTAAGAAATGTCTAAAACATAATATACCGACGTAGGTTAGTTTTCCAACAATATTCCAGGTTTTATTGAACATTTTGTCACGAAAATGGAGCATTGATCCAACCATATCTTCATAATTTTTGACGAAAAAGTACCCTGGCACTTATGTGAATAGTAGAGAAAGTACCTGTCTTTCCAGATCAACTTTCGACTGGGATCTAGGAGTCAGAAACACCTGCTCAATAACTGGTTCTGTATGCAGGGCTGATTTGCCCAGTCCAGTGTTATTTGTGGGCACAGAACGCCAACCAAGGACAGAGTGTCCAAGAGATTCCGCAACCTTCACATATCAAAGTAGATTTTCAAGAAAATGTTTCTTGAATCAAAAATCACAACGAGCATAACAGCACAATGCATATAAAACAAAATAATATAGAATGAACTTCTTGCTAAAGATGATCACCATTATGATATGGTAGGACAGAGAAAATAAAATCCCCCCCTTGACAACCCGACGCATAAATAAGCAAACCAAGGGGAACGTTAAAGACATGATAAGATACCTCTGGAGCAGAGGTTTCAATAAAGGCTTTTGGAAACTGATAATTTCAAAATTAAAAAAAAAAAAAACATATTTACTTTGCATTTAGAATAAAAAATACCTTTGTAAATACATTTTTGCTTTCTTCTCTGCGACTATCTGATGTGGGCAAGAAAAACATGCCAACAGCGTATTGTCCAGGCGGTGGAAGCTCAAATCCCACATCGTTGGCGACCTACAAGAAAATAAACCCCGTCATATATTTACTCGAACAAACACCAGCTATATGCCAATCGGTCAAAACTGATCCAGCTTGATATTCTAAGTGATTCTCGAAAAAATTCCTGCTTCTTTCCGTTTAGTGGGGAAGCTGATATTGGGGTCCATTTCGAACAAAAACTTTGCATTCACAAATGGAAATAAAAGAGAATAAAAATGGTGAGGATCCACTATTACGAAGGTGGAGAATTTTATTTGTACTGGGGGGAAAGATTTCCGCATCAGTTTAATATTAAGGGTGATAAGTGGTTTTTAGAAAATAAATAAATACTGCATGAAGCAGATTAGATTATGAAATGAAAATACATCCAAATATAAAGCTCACACGCCTCAGTAAAAGCCAAAACGAAGTATGATCAACTCAAACAAATTAAAATACGTGTTACTGCTTCCTGATAAATCAAAAGAACCAAATCTGGAAACAGTAAGACCAATCACCAACCTCAAAGTCAAGAACATGAAAAATGAACTCTTTAAAAATACATTTCTTTCTGGGGGAAAAAAATATACATGCCTCCTTGTAAAACTGATGAGGCAGAGCCACGAGAATACCGGCTCCGTCTCCAGTATTGGGCTCACACCCACAAGCACCTCTATGCGACATACGTAGCAACATCTCCATAGCATCAGTCACCTGTAATAAACAAAATCAACCATGAGTTCATCAACCATCAACATGAATCCACATATCCAAATGAAGTACATAAAATCAAACCATCCTTACCGTTTTACGACTGCATTCGCCGGATAATTCCGCAACGAACCCAACCCCACAAGAGTCCTTATCAAAGGCAGGGTCATAGAGACCAAGCGGCTTCTCCGGCACACCTGATAATGCCGACCGAACAACGACCCTGAGCCTTGGCGACCGCCCCGGCCGGTCCGATTGCCAAAGGTGGAGCCTTTCATATACTGGTGATCTGTAAGAACGCAACCGGTTCCTAAAGAACTTCCTCTTGCTCGCACATGATTTATTTGAAACACAGAGATTGTCTTCTCTGATGCTACCAGGGGGACACACTCTGAATTGATGGTTTCTTAAGAATGGCAGGGCGCACGCAGAGCGAGTAGGAAGCGTGAACATTTGATGAGTTTATTTTTTGGAGATATCGGATGCCACTCTAGTCGGAGGAATGAGTGCAAAACTTGAGGTGAGGACAGAACTTTGCGCACTTGTATGAATATCCAACAGGTTCTAAGAATTTTTTTTTTATGTCGCCGGTTAAACAAAGACACATTCAAATTTGTTATTCAAAAGGCCACAAAAACAACGATATATATATAGGCCACGCACGTCACCAAATCAAGTCGTGAGAACAGGTTATTTACAAAACACAAAATCCATAGATTTAAAGAAACCAGGAAGATTCATTTAAAAATGGAATCCTTCGTGGATTACTTAAGATTTCAGAACCAGGAAAAAGCAGAGCTAAGATTGGAAAGAGAGGTTGACAGAGTGGCGCTACCTGAAAAAGCACCTGGTGTCTGAGGATCCTCACTAACAAACGCAGATGATCGTGCCTCAATCTTCATAACCGGCAATGATGGGGTCCACCGGCTTCATCAGTTTATTGACAAGTTCGGCGCGAGCTAAATCAGCCAATTTCTTCCGTTGACAGCTCATCAAGCGCGAGCGCGCCACGTGTGAGCGGTTCTCTGCCGATTCCCGTGGCCCCATCAAGGACGACATATTGAGAATTGTCAGAGTCAATACGACGACATTTCGTTTTGGCCAACAATTCTACAATATTGAACATACGGCCTCTTTCTGGCTCGATGGTTTCTTTCCTTCTTTGTTCTTTCTTTCTTCTTCTTTTCTCTCCCTCTCTTCTTTTTTTTGCCCAAGTGGATTCAAACTTCAAAGATCTCCTCTGAACATCCGGTTCGGATCAGACTCCGATGCGAACTTACGTTCACAACCATGCATGGTTTGCTTCCTCTATCTTTTATACTATTAATTAATTAATATCTGGATTCACTTAAATTTAATTATTTGAAATTACTCGTATATTACAATCTCGAGGCATATCTATATTATATTCCTTATACTGGTTGATGTAAAAGCAATTTTGATAATTAATTTAATTTTAAATATAAGATCTTAATCTACTTTATTTTTTATGTTTATTTATTTTTTTAAAGTAATTATTATAATAGTTGTATGTATTAAAAGTTTCATCAAATGACAGTTTTAGTTAATACTACCTCCGGTCCTTAATATAAGACCTTATTTACCTTTTATTTTGGTCATAAATATAAGATCCTAATCCACTTTGTTTCTCATATTTATACTTTTTTCCAAAGTAATCTTTCTAACAATAGTAGTTCTAGCCAAAACATTTGATTAGTAAGGATATTTTGAAAAAAAACACCTATTTGTTACAAATAACTAACTCAGCTTCTCTTATTAATCTCCTCAAACTAGTCAACTAGCTCTTATAATTAGCATTAGAGCTAGTATATATGATTAGTAAAGGTATTTTAGAAAAGATAACATTTATTAATTACAAATAACTAACTTAACAAACTTTTTTAATCTACTCAAATTAGTCAATTAGTTCTTATATTAAGGACTAAAGTTAGTATTTCTCTATTTTATGCTATTATTATATGTTTTTTCTCCTTTTCTTTCATGCAGTTTTATTACAGTTTCCTTTAAAATCTTATCATGTTCATATAAACTATGATTATCATGAAAAGTAATATATTTTCCATATAAATAAGATTTAATTATTTTGCAATTTTATTGGTTGGTGTTCAAAGTATGTCATTGCGAGCCGCAAACCCCCCCCCCTCCGGGGGTTTTCATTTCTATAATGCCATCCTTTCAGTTTTTGCCATCAGATGTGATGTATTTTGAATTTATCTGAAATATACTTCAATTCTGTCATGCACTTCAATTTCATATGATCACTAACACGTCTAAAAATTCATTGCGTGCAAAAAAACATGTCCAAAGACATATATAAATGACTATTCAATTAATATTATCTCGTACCGTTAATATAATAGCTAGTTAACTAATTTGAGTACGTTAAAAAAACTGGTTATGTTAGTTATTTGTAATAAATAAACATTGTATTTTCTAAAATATCCTTGTTAATCAAGTATATTGGTTAGAACTATCATTGTTATAATGACTATTTTAAAAAAATAGATAAATATGAAAGATAAAGTGAATTAAAGTCTTATATTTAGAACTAAAATAAAAGTCAAACAAGTTATTATATTACTTTCGGACTTCGGTTCTTAATATAAGAGTTAGTTAACTAATTTGAGTAGATTAAAAAAATTACTTAAGTTAGTTATTTCTAATAAATATGTGATCTTTCCTAAAATATCTTTGCTAATTAAGTGTATTAGCTTAAACTGTCATTATTAGAAGGACTATATTAAAAAAATTAGATAAATAAAAAATAAAGTAGATTTAGATCTTATATTTAGAATCAAAATAAAAATCAAATGAATTTTTATACTACCTTCAATCCTAATTATAAGAGCTAGTTGACTAATTTGAGGAAATTAAAGAAGTAAGTTGAGTTGGTTATTTGTCCTAAATAGATATTGTCTTTTTTAAAATATCCTTATTAATCAAGTGTATTGACTAGAACTGCCATTGTTAGAAGGACTATTTTGAAAAAAAATATATAAATATGTGAGACAAAGTGAATTGAGGTTTTATATTTAGGACTAAAATAAAAATTAAACAGTATCTTATATTAAGGATTAGAAGTAGTATTAGAAAACGGAGGTGGTAACTCTTATGTAAACTTCTGTTACATTTACGTTAAAACACGCACAACGCGCACGTGTGTGTTGATGGATGTGTTTAGATAGTTTTATTAAATAGTTTGGAAAACACTGCAATGGCTTATAACAAAACACATATGTTCAATTCTTTCACTTTTCAATTCTTTCACTTTCAAAGTCATAAAATACAGTAGAACGAAAAATGTCATTAATTTAAATAAGGATGAAAATGTAATAACTTTTATACGAGCACTGCCATCTTATTGCAACGAGAACAAATGCTGGTCACTGAATGTTTAACAACTAAAATAAAATGATTCACTCAATAAAATAAAATGAACTGAACCCAGTCCACTAGCAACAAAGCGAAGCAAAAATACCAGCGATTTGTCAACGGATAATTGTCTCAGTGGCAGTATCATTCATCACATTTGAATGGAATTTTGGGTTTAAGTTTGGCATTAGCATATTTATACGTGCGCTATTAATTGTCTTATACACACACACACACATATAAAAAGACAAACGATTTTGATGAAAATGTAGTTGACAATGAAACCACGTAAAGTGGCCTTCTGAGAGTCGTGAAGCTAAAATAATATTTGAATTAAATAATATATTTTTATGTTTAATTATTTATAGTAACATAAATTTATACTTTTAAAAATAAATAAATAAATAAATTTTAATTAAATCATATGCTTGGTTTAATAAATCAATTCCTCATGAGAGCTAGGCAAAGTGCCGTCGCCAACAGATTCTAAACGGGCCACCGGTAAGTTTTACTTTTTCTTTCACGCTCGATAAGATTTTTTTTTTTTTGAACTGCGAGAAGATCATGCTTACATCTATAATTTATAAGTATTTATAAATATGTTTATGTAAGTTGAAATATAAAAAAATTATTTACTTATTTTATGTTCTATAAATCACAATTAAAAAACTGTTTATAACTTATTTTAATAAGTCCCAAAAAGATAAAGTTTGCTATGTAAATGTGGGAATACGGGCAGGACCGACACTACAAGTCTGAAATTTTAAAAATACTTTAATTTGTTAGGCCCGACCTTTCAGCTAATTGGTTTAAGGTTGGTTGGCGGGCTTCGGCCCGTTTAGGAAAAAAAAACTATTTTTCATATTTTTTATTAAAAATATAAAAATAAACCAATAAAATTATTAATAAAAGATATAAATATGAATAAAATTAAATCATCAATACAAAATATCATCATATATAAATATTCATTAACATCCAGAAATATCTAAAACATTCATTAACAAGATAGCAACATCCAAAAGTTTAATTTATAGTGCAAATGTGCAATAAACAAACACTATCGTTAACCTTTTGAAACTTTATCATCACTATAATCAATTACTCTTCCTAATAAGTATGCTTTTCTTTCGTAATAAAAATATCAAATTTTTCTTCTTTATAAGAATTTTATTTTTAAATTTTGCAGTCTAGTTATTATTTTACTTTAGTTTGAGAATCATTGTTGTTCAAACTCATAAATTTATAATTCAAATTATAGAATCACAAGTTACATAAGTATAAAAACACTCTCTTATCAAATATATATAATTTTAAAATATCAACACATATAATATAAATCAGATTATTATTAAAGTCCAAATTAACCCTTTTTTAAAAATTTAATTGAACAAATTATTGTCTAAAACTAAATAAATCAAACTATTTCATGAAATTTAATTTTAAAATGATAATAATAACTAAATATTTGAAATATCATTAACTATGTAAAAAATTAATAATATTATAATTACACAAAAAATAAAAAAAACTAAAAAACTAAAAAAAAGGCTCAAACAGGCCTACTCGTTTAAGCCCTTGACCCCACAGAACTAGCTTGTAGGGTCTATTTTCTATTTGAGAGAAAAAACTTCAAACCTAACTCTTATAATTTTTGGGCCTAAATAGGCCTGTGCGAAGGGCTTGACCCATTTTTCTAACTCTATTGCTATGTCTAGTATGGCTAGGGAAGAGTTTGGCAAATCCGAGGATCACTTAAAAAAATGTTTTTAAATAAATTGAGATAATTTTTTGTTTCATGTATTTATCTTGTTTGTCGCAAAATCATTCATAAGAATATAAACATTCATTAAATATAAAAGGCGTCATAAAAATATTTTTGAAAAGCACTTTTTCACAAATCAAGGTATATTTTTTCACATATTTATTTTATATACCCCAAAATCACTTTTAAAATCAAGTTTACATTAAGAGAGTGTTTGGATGAAATCAAACCATAATTTAGAAAATAACTTCTATAGAATAGATTTTTGAGAGGATAAATTTTGTAAAAAAGTAATTATGATAAAGTGAGTATTTGGATAGTTGTTATTAGAAGCACTTTTTTATATATACAAATTACTAAAAAGGGTATAAATTACTATGATAATTACATAAAAGATATATTTTATAATATATTTTAATTTGAAGGGATAAAATTGTTAATAATATATTTTTTACTAACATAATTAATAATATATAATATAATGTAATTAATAAATAATTAATATGTGTGTATATATATTTATAAATTATAAGATTAACTATATTTATAGAAAAATAATTGAGGGATGTTGAAGTTATATTATTGTAGGGATCTATTCTGATAGGCACAATTATACTCTCCAATTTAAGTCAGAAGCAAAATAGATTTATTTTTTCTGAAGTCATGGTTTTGAATCCAAAACCGTGATTTGCTGGTTTCTTTCCCTGTTTAGCAAATTTTTTGCTCAAACCATGATATAGGTTCAGAATCATAGTTTTGGCCATTCGCCCAACAAGACCCTCAAACACCGTCATAAAATGCAATAAGTTAGGGAACTCATTTGAACGAAAACTTGGAAGTTCTCTTCATTGTCATCAAGGGGCGGCGCCTCACGTTTCCTCTTGCTTCCACTGCTCGCCACACGGGGAGACATCGTGGGGCCCAGTTCGGCCATGGACCGATTGGCCTTGACGCCGGGGGCCACTGTATATGATGGTTCTGAAGACAAGGCAGCATCCAAAAGAAGCACTAATTACCATTGACAGGTATACCTTTTCGTAACAGGAAAAAAAAAAAAAAAAGTGGGTTCCCTGATGCATTGCGTAGGCAGCAAGTCAATCAAAAGTAAATTACTTCCTCCGCCTCCAGATATAAGTTTTAATATTAAAAATCATATAAATTTAAAAATATCAACATTTATGTATTACACGAAAATTATTTTTTAATTTTATCCTCTATTTAGTATCACAGTGTTATTTTTTTTGGAACAAATATTAATTATGACTAGAAATCTATACTAAAATTTACATTGAAACAAAGAGAAGGTGAAAATTGAGACCTGATTATATTTATAAATGGAAAAAGTAAGAAAATCAATTCACAGAGCAGATGGAGTCCAAGACATCTCTTTTCGGGACCAAAGACGATGAAGCATGCGTGGGTTTGACTAGTTAAGATCATGCATAAGCATATATAATCATATATAGCCATGACTTTCAAAATTTATTTGCATCGTGAGATTTTTACAAATAAATCTGATCATCTAGAAGTACGGGAATTAAATTAATAGTCAAGATTAAACATAAAATGTTCACAAACGCACCCGATTTTGAGTTGAAGGTATAATTATTATCTCAAGATGCTCGTGCTTATTTTTTAACAAAAAAATTACGCAGATTCGAGCACGCAATTTATCGGTTTGGCTAACACGGATAAATGGACATGGTCGGATATAGCAGGAAATTAAACGTGGAAAAAAGAAAAGATAAATCTCATGCATGTTCTATTGTTTGCAGATTTTCAGGTTTGAAAAAAAAAAACACAAATACCTTGGTCGCGTGACGGGTTAAGCAGTTATCCATAACTAACCTTATTGTTCTTTCGCTTACGCAAATAAAAATGAAGGAAGGAATTCATTTGTGCATAATCATTGACAAATATCTCTTGTATTTTCACAAATTTTGTTCAGAATTGCATAAACCCTGAACCCTAAAAACACAAACAAAAATTTGCTTACGCAAATTAATAAAGAACTGTGATGCGTGTTTGTAATTCAGTGCGCCATTCTGCTCCAGCACGCTGCATAAGTGATTTTGGAGACAAAAAACGCCCGACACATATACTAGCTAACATTGTTCATACAGTTACTGGCTCCTATTTTTAACATAAAAGCTAATTCTAAATATACAAATTTTGATCAATTTTACCTCTCATATGTATCATTTTTTCTCAAAATAATCCTTATAATAGCTACACATGTTAAATGTCTCATTAAATAATAGTGTTAACTAATACATATGATTAGTAAGAATATTTTAAGAAAGATAACACATGTTCATTCTAAATAACTAATTCAACAAACTTTTTAAATATATTCAAATTAATTACTACCTTCGGTCCTAATTATAAAACCCAGTTGATTAATTTGAGGAGATTAAGTAAAGAAGTTAAGTTAGTTATTTATAATAAATAAGTGTTGTCTTTCCTAAAATATCTTTACTAATCAACTATGTTGACTAGAACTATAATTATTGGAAGGACTATCTTGAAAAAAAATACATAAATATGAGAGACAAAATGGATTGGGGTTTTATATTTATGACCAAAATAAAAGTTAAGCAATATCTTATATTAAAAACCGGAGGTAGTAACTAGTTTTGCATTAAGAAGCAGGGGCAGTATTATTTATTATATTCTTAACTACGTTTATTTCATGCATATTTTATTAACTCCTTGCACTCGCTCACCAAAAAGCTGAACTTTTTTATTTTATTTTCTAATCGACAAGCCGGTGACAACCATCTACAAGTACAAAGTCAACAGCGTGGCAAAGAGCGGACAATCACCTGGCATAAAAATATTACCTCTGATAGTTAATATAAAAGCTTGTTTAATTTTGTATTTTAATTTTAAATATAAAATTTAATTTATTTTATCTCTCATATTTATTTATTTTTTTAAAATACTCATCATAATAATAATAGTTCTAGATAATAAAATATTTTTAAAAAATAACATATATTTATTATAAATAACTAATGTAACTAATTTTTTAACATATTTAAATTAATCAAGTAACTTTTATATTAAGAAATAAAAATACTCTTCCAGTCTTAAATATAATATCTTTATATATTAATATAAAGATTTTATATTTAAAATTAAAAGAGTATTATTATTCCAATAAAGACTTTAAGAACTAAGAGATCCTGGCTGGGTATGAGATTCTCTGCCCAGCGTTGTCCCCAAAGCCTCTCCTTAAAAGTTAAAACTAAGTCGGCACACAGATTCTCGTCCATTCCCTTCCTGAGCATGCACAGTAACCACACGTGACTGAACTTGAATAATAATTGAAATACTTCAGTGGAGATTAACACAGAGAGAAAAGCAAAGGAGAAGAAACCCGAAAAGGGCTGATCCATTTGGTCCAACTCAGATTATTCTAGCATTATTGAAGAACATTAATTAGTGGTACAAAGGCTTATGAATATATAATTACACATTTCTCGGTCATATTGCAGTAATATGTGTCAAACTCAACAACAAAAATTAATTAATTAATTAATTAACCAATAGGAAGGTGGAGAAGGCGCTGGCGGATTAATTAGGGCCACGCAAGCCATGGGCTGGCGAGTCCGTGTGCGTTAAAAATAACCCACAGAAACTATGAAATGCGGCACATTGAAGCAGCTGCATGCTTTTTCCTTTCTCCATAGCAGTATACTGGATCACTAATTAGGAGATATCAATAAAAATAGTTAAGATTAATTATTTACTACCTCTTATTCTTAATATAAAATCTTGTGTGACTTTTATTTTGATCATAAATATAA
Source organism: Neltuma alba (assembly GCF_004799145.2). NCBI lineage: Eukaryota > Viridiplantae > Streptophyta > Magnoliopsida > Fabales > Fabaceae > Neltuma > Neltuma alba. The sequence goes on along the minus strand of NW_021635861.1, from coordinate 109,334 downwards.
GACCCCAATCTACTTGTCTCTCATATTTATGTATTTTTTTTCAAAGCAGTGCTTTTAACAATTGTGGTTCTAGCCAATAAACTTGATTAGCAAATATATCTTAAGAAAGATAACACTTATTTATTACAAATAACTAACTTAACTTCTTTCCCTAATCTTCTCAAATTAGTCAATTAGCTCTTATAATTAGAACCGGAGGCAGTATAATAAATGCGTGACTCTTGTAAACTATCATTTTTAATTATATACATTAAAATTGTTCATTGGTAGAAACCCTTACCATCAGCATTGATATTTTGAGAAAAACAATAAACGAATACAGAGAAAATTAAAATTTTGCATTTGAAATCAAACCTAATTGGTTTTTAATTAGTAGGACATGTTAAGATTCTTAATACCACCAATATCAATGGACGTACAGCTCTCCGTGATATTTACCTATTATCCATTTCCATCGTCGTGTCTGGCTCATTTTCATCACCATGTGAGGCACCACCATAGGTGGTCATGGCTGCGTGTCGGTGCGTGTGTTAGAGAAGCTTCGGCGTACACGACACGAGACGTGGGCTCGCAAACGGTTTATGTTGACCTTTTCATTGGGTCGATGTCTTTGAAGAATGAAGACTACTCCTCGTAGCAATTAACCGGATTACGTACCAAGCTTTATTTTCCTATATAAGCTCTTAGTGTGGGTCCTGATAGTTACTGCAAGAAAGGGGAGCCCGAATTTCTCAGATATACACATGCAGGGAGTTTGGGAAACTCAACAAAAATATTTTTAAAATATATCTTCACACAATTCTATTTTTACCTCATACTCTGTAAAGTCAATTTCAAAAAATTATTATTTCCGATTCTAATTATAAGATCTCATTTGTAGATTGATTATTTTTAATCAATCTACAAATGAGGTCTTATAATTAGAACTATTGTATATAGATATCTACAATAGTGTAGCTAATTTGCAGTTTTTTTTATACATAATACTGCATTAACATTGACATGAATATGATTATTCAGTTTTTGTTGGCTGAGCTCCCTCTCTTGCCTTCGCCTGCTGTTTTTTTTTTGCCCGTGTCGTGGCCTGCAAGAAAGCAAGAACCATTGGCAGAAGTTTGAGCAATATGTAGCTCAGTTTGAACAGTCAATTGTGGAGCTTGCTTAAGACTCCCTCCCCGATCAGCTTTCAAATTAGTTGGAAAGAAATAAGGTTATAGGTAGAGCTGAGAATCAGGGCTGGCCTTTCAGGGCTGATGGGCTTAAAATGGTCGACCTTCCAGGGCTGAAATTTCAAAAATACCCTAATTTGTTAGGCCCGGTCCTTAAGCCACAGGGTTCAGGGCCGGCCCGCGGGCTTTTAGCCCGTTTGAGAAAAAAATACTATTTTTTATATTTATCATAACTTTTATAAAAAAAATAAACCAATGAAATTATTAAAAAAAAACATAAATATGAATAAAATTAAGTCACAAATATAAAATATCATCATATATAAATATTCATCAACATCCAAGAATATCTAAAACATTCATTAACAACAAGATAACAACATCCAAAAGTTTTATCTATAGTGTAATTGTGCAATAAATAAACACTATCATTAATCTTTTGAAACTTCATCATCACTATAATTAATTACTCTTCTTCATAAGTATGCTTTTCTTTTGTAACAAAAATATTAAGTTTTTCTTCTTTATAGGAATTTTACTTTTAAATTGTACAATCTAGCTATTATTTTACTTTAATGTGAGAAACGTTGTTGTTGAAACTCATGAATTTCTAATTCAAATTATAGAATCACAAGTTATATAAGTATAAAAATACTTTATTATCCAATATATATATAGTTTAAAAATATCAACGCATATAATATAAATCAAATCATTATTAAAGTCCAAATTAACACATTTTTTAAAAATTTAATTGGATAAATTATTATCTAACACTAAATTTAATTTTAAAATGATAATAATAACTAAATATTTGAAATATTATTAACAATATAAAAAATTAATAATATTAGAATTATATAAAAAAATTTAAAAAACAAAAAAATTATAAAATAGTTTAAAAGGACAGGCCCGCGGCCCTCCATGGTCGACCCTTTTAAGCTCTCGACCCTCCAGGACTTATTTCCTATTTGAAGGGAAAAATATCAAACCCGGCCCTTATAATTTCAGGGCATAAACGGGCCGGCCCGACGGGCTCAGCCCGTTTTCCCGGCTATAGTTATAGGACTCGTTTGTTAACGTTTTATTACTCCACTGACATTTACTCTATTTGTCCAGTTGTTTTGGCATGCATAGCACTGTATACCATGTACTAATAACTGGCCAGTGCACAGAATGTTTTTGGGGGAAAAATTTTTTAAGAAAAAATCTAAAAAAAATGACGGCTGACTTTTAAAATTTTAAATAAAAAATTATTATAAAAATGTATTGTTATTTACTTTTTAAATATAGTTATTTCTTTATGGGTGTAGTAATCAATACTAATTTAGAAATTTAAAATTCAACAATCATTTTTTTCATATTTCTCAAATCTTAATTCGGAAGATGGGACTTCCTTCCTGTAAAATATTGCTATAAACGGGAATGTGTATGAATAAAAATTCAAATTGTTCAGTTTATACTATTTTTTGTGTTTAATATAATATCTATTTGATTAAATTGGATAAATAAAGAAAGGTAATTGAATTAATTATTTATAAAAATTATGTGTTGATTTTTTTAAAATATCCTGGATTGAAATTATCCTCTCATGCAAATTCATTTTAATGCATGCAATCAAAAATCGTCGAATTCTTGAGTCCAAAAAAAAAAAAATCGTCGAATTCAAGCTTGAACCTTGAGCAAGAAATCATGCAGATGTTATTTTGAGGTATTAGCACACACATCATCACGAAAGCTTCGATTTGGGCGGGAGTGAGGATTACTCTTTCAAATTCATTCTGCGTGTATTTAGCAGAGCAAAGTCTGGATACTAACCTATCGTACTCATACATACCTCGTCTCGTCCTTATCATCCGGGTTAAACTCATATGGCTTTCTTTTATAAATTTTACATGAATAATTTATATGAAAATGAATTTTCGCTAAACTGGGTAAACTGTATCTAAACACAACGCGACAAAATGGAAAAGATGCAACAACAAAATGGAAATCCTTTTATTTAATTCGTAAATTGAAGATACAATTGTATACTGAGGAACCATTAACATTTTTTTTGGAAGAATTTCATAAAAAAAGTTTGAAATTACTAAATTCTAAATCAGAATAGGTTCCAACACTTTAATAAGTTTTGATGGCACTATACCTGCAAATAACAACACATTTTTGTAAGAATTATTTATTTGAGATTTAGTTTTTTTTTTTTTTTGCGTCATTACCTTCTTTGCTCTTTGGTCAAAAACAAAAGGGTCGTGCATCATACACATGGATGTATCTTTGTGTGATGAAAGATAATAACTAATTTGTTTTATGTTGGACACAGCCTTGAACATCATACGAGAATGGAAATATCTCATCCCTTTACGAAGTTCAAAGGTATGCAGATCTTTTTCCTGGTTGGGAGCCCGATTAAGGCCCTTCCTGGATTGAAGCCCGTATTTGCTATAATGCTTTGAGAATAGGAGTTCTACGCGGACATACGACCCAAGAAAAAAACGCTCAGGAAGCTCAGGGGAAAAAAAGAAAGAAAAGGAAAAATATCAAGACACACGGAGGTGTATTTCTCCGAATCTGTCCACTAATGAAAAAAGAAGAAGCATATAACTGTTATTAGAAGAAGAACCTTTAATTTAGAACTCATTTTTTTAGAGACTGCTTAATGCATATAATACTATTCAGTTTTAATTATTTTAAAATGTTAAATTATTACTACAGAGACACAGAAGCCAAAGCGGTTAGTAGCATGAAACAAGGATTCCAACCAATTTACCAGGGCTCGGAAACACAAAACGACGTCGTACTGGCTCTGCTGCTTTCAGCCTCAGGCGGGATCTGAATAATGAATATGCATAAATAAGGTTTTTTTTTCTTTTTTGGGTTGCAAAATAAGGCTTTATTTTTCCCTCAAAAAGGAGGGAATATCTTGAAGCTCGCTGGGAAAAATCTCAGGGAAGAGAAACCTAAAACCGCAAGTCAGCAATTCCAAGCTCTGCAGGAGTAGTGGTGATTGAATTCGAAGCTTGAGTTGATCCAGCGACAATGTCATCGACTCTGCTGGAGGTGACTCGTGCGGCACACGAGGAGGTGGAGCGGCTTGAGCGTCTGATAGTGAAGGACCTTCAAAATGAGCCCGCGTCGAACAAGGACCGCTTGTTTCAGAGTCACCGCGTGCGAAATATGATCGATACTATCACTTCTACCACTGAAAAGCTCGTAAGTCGGTTCTCTCAACTTCGAATTTCAGTTATTAGGTTGTGTTTGCTCCTCGACGAAACTTCTTTTTAGGTTAATGCAAAATAAGCGCCGAGATGATAAATTATTAATTGGAACTCTTCCACTTCTTGTTTCTGAAGTGAAAGCAATCTTAGCTTGATGTTAAAAAACCGAAGTAGCTCCTTAGTTGAGTTGTTAGGAACTGACCAAAAAATCACATTCGGGGAGAGGGGATGGTATTCCAATCACTTAATGTTCTGCTGTCAGCGTAGAGTGTTGTGTTTTTTGACCAATTCTGTTTCAAGTAAATAAGTTTTGGTGAAGTAAGATCCAAAATAGAATCTATTTTTCCTTTCCATTTTTTTTTTTAATTCCTCTGGACTACCCTGTGAAGACTGTTGTAATCTATCGTTCCTCTTTCCTCTTTATTTTAATTTACTTTTCATCTATCTTGTCTTGCGAATTAAAACAGAGAAGTTAGCTGATTTTCCGTTTGTCGGTTTCAGATTGATATATACGAAGATAAAGACAATGCAAGGAAAGATGAAATTGCTGCACTGGGGGGTCAAACTGCAACTGGAACAAATGTGTTTAGTGCGTTTTATGATAGACTGAAAGAGGTAATGTTACATATGTAGAAGCTTTATAATAGAAATAGGAGAGATGCCTTTTTGGAATCGGGAGTTGTATTCTGTCTGCATCCATCGTTTTTATCTTGTCTTTACATCTTATTCTCATGTGGGTTTATTCTAGCGCCAACTATCTAAGAGCTTTATGTTTACATGTGCATATTGCTGTGTATCAGTGTATGTGGAAGACGTCATTGAAATTTGAACTAGTAAAAATGATAGCATCTTTATGCATATGTTGAAACTGAGTTCTCTGAGTTATTTGATCCTAATTGCTTTTATGCGTTTAATACATTGGTATCTTGTGATATGTGCAGATACGAGAGTATCATAGAAAGCACCCGGCTGCACGTGTTGTTGATGCTAATGATGACTATGAAGAACTTCTCAAAGAGGAGCCTCAAATTGAGTTTAGTGGAGAGGTCTGTCTGTCTGTCTCTCTCACCTACACACACGCACGCATACAAACCTACCCACCCGTACCCGATTACCATGTTGCATAATTACATTACTTGATGGGTGATAAAGAAACGTGCAGTCTTTTGTAGCAAAAGAATAATATTGCAACAGGCAATGCTCTGAAGGATATAAAGAATTCGTTGTGACTTATGTTAGCTTGTAGAATACATCCTGTCAAATTTTAAGTTCAAGGCTTCCCTATCCTCTCTGTGCAACCTTGGCATGAATAGTTTGGGTTTTGGGGCCATTCCTGTTGAGATTTTAAAATATGTCCCTATTCAAAGAATCAAGATAATTGACTCTTGGAGCAATTTAATTTCACAAGTTTCTCTAAATATTATTTTGGATATAATTTTACAAAAGCTAGGCAGTTATTGTGAACCATTTCTTTACATAAATTATGCAATAAGAAGAGTTTAAGAATATATCCACATGGACCTTAATGTCCCATTGACCTTGAATTGGCGGTGTGTTTGAGCATTTAATTGTCCTCCTGTTCCATCAGGAGATCCAGAGATGAGATTCTTGTATGATGCAATTTGTCCTTGGACGGTGGTTTTAGTGAGTCATGTAAGATGAAATCTAATATGTTGTACTGTTAGGATACATGATGCTTCATTTTTCAAACTGAGAATGTTTTCTCTTCTGCCTTTTATGGTTATTGATTTCCTTGAGATATTGGTTTCAGGAAGCTGTTGGGCGGTACTTAGACTTGCATGAATTGTACTATCAGTATGTTAATTCCAAATTTGGTGAGCCAATTGAGTACTCTGCTTACCTTGATGTTTTTTCACAAACAGAGAAGATCCCACGCAAAATGAAAATGACTAGGTATATTCCCTTATCCTCATCCTTTCTGTTGCATGTTTTTGTTTATTTGGTATTTAGTGTTCCTCCGATGTTGGTAAGTAACTTTCTGAGATTTCTTAGTTTCTGCCATCCTATTTTCTACAGGCAGTACAGGGAATATATGGAGAATCTTTTGGAGTATCTCATATATTTCTTCCAGCGGACAGAACCCTTGCAAGATCTGGATCGAATTTTCTCTAAGGTGATTATTTTCAATTATCTTTCTTTTGCTTCGCTATCTTGAGCTTGATTTATGCTCTAGGTGCACTAGGGTGGCTTTCTGCTTGGAATTATTTTTCATAGTATTTCTTTGCCGCAACTTTAATTGTAGTGTTAGCCATCATTATACTTTGGCTGTAGATGTGTCCTATAAATATGTGTTGTTCTTCTGTAACCATTTATTCAAAGGAGAAAAAAATAAAATTAAAAAAATCCTTCAATTACTATAGTTTTATACTCTTGCAAAATGTTGGTAAACTATATAGTTATAAAGAAACTGCCAAGATTCTCTTTAACAAAACCCCTCTAACTCTAAAATGCTTCATTCCCCATTATTAATTATTGTTAACTTGATTGTTTGAATAAACTTTTGAATCAGATTATGCGATTTTTTTTTTTTAATAATTTCATATGCACAAATGCATGAATTGAATGGCCAGTTTGACCAAAAATTATCATGTAATTCCTGCTTCAAGTTTCAAGTCTGATCCTTCACTTGTGGGCGAGAGTTTTGTTGAATTAATGCTATATCATGGAGTTCCTGAATCCTCAAAGATAATTCTCCATTCTCATACTCTAGGACACCAAGGACTCCTTGTGCATTATTTCGTCTCTCTCTCTTTTCGGTAGTGAGCGTCTGATTGAATTGCAGGTAACAGCTGAGTTTGAAGAAAATTGGGCTGCAAACAAGTTACCTGGATGGGAGAATGACATTCAAGAGAATGGACACGTACCTGCTCAACACACTGCAATTGATCTTGATTACTACAGTACAGTTGAAGAGCTGACAGAATTGGGTCCTGAAAAGTTGAAAGAGGTGAGTTTAAAATTGGTAACATGATAATTCACTTATCACATATATTTAAAATACCCATCTGTCCCATTTAGAACGAAGCAAGAATGCATCCAAAATAAGCTTTTCCACATCGTTTGCCCCATTTCTCGTTTGAATACTGAACAGCCGCTTGTACTTGATATGTACAATGTCATTGATCCAACTTTTATTCCTTGACATCGTGCTGTGGTTTTTACTCTAAATTAATTTGTCTGTTGAGGTTGTCATTTTTAGTTGCTTTGGGAATTATAAGAAGTTTAAACAGCAGTACCTTTTCACTGTTGTGCCATTTTGATTCAAAACTTTTGGCGATTACTCCTCAGATCAGAGATTCAATTACGATCATTGTATTTGTTACTATATCTTTACTATCTTCTGTCTTTATGAATGGCAAATATTAGGTACTGTTCAATTCAAGTTAATGATTTATAAAACAAGTTTGGTTTATTGATCTCCCTCTTCTTTGGTATTCCAGGCATTGGCTGCATTGGGACTTAAGACTGGGGGTACTGTTCAGCAACGGGCAGAGAGGCTGTTCCTTACAAAGGTGACTCATCCGTCTCTGCAGAGTATATTTTTTTAGGAATGAAAATGGGAATAAGAATGGAAATGGTAATGAGGATGATGTTTCAAGGAATGGGATGAGCATGTTTGGCATGTTAAAGAAAGGAATGAAAACTTGTGTTTGGTTGGACAGTAATACTCGTAACACAAAAACATACTGAAACATTTATTATTAACTAGATTTGTTTAATAGATATATATTCAATTTTTAAATTATTTGATTCATATTTTTAAAATATTAAATATTTCTTGTTCATCAATAATAAGTAATCTTATAATTATAAATGATTATTAAGTTATCGTTACAAATATAAGAAAATATGATTTTTTCTACTCGTCTCTATTCTTAAATGAAATATGATTTTTATTTTATACTTCTAGAAATAGTTTTTATTAAATGATATTGTTGATAATAAAATTATTTTAATTTATGGATGGTGATTATAATATAAAGATAAAACTTTCAGTATTGAAGGCTACTTTAGTCAATTTAATGAGGATTCCAAAATCAAAAGATTGATCGAATCAAAATCTGTTTCTACCAACCAGACATCCCCTGCAGTGGAATGCGTCTTCCATTCCTATTCCACACGCTGCATTACCATGAACCAAATATACTTAAGTTGCTTTGTCCTCTCTTCTTTCAAATTGACTGTCTTTTATCCAATGCTGTTAGTCCAAAAGTGAGAGCTCTGTTTAGAAGAGTCAAGTGCAATATTTTGATGTTAATTTTGTCTATTTCTTCTTACTAACTCTTGTTGACGTCCTCATCATGACTTCCATAATTAAGCATTTTTTGTTTTGATTGAGATTGCATTACTTGTCCTTAAGCTTTGACTCAGGAAAAATTTTATTGGCTTTCTCATGCAGCATACACCTCTTGAAAAGTTGGACCGGAAGCATTTTGCCAAGGGACCACGAGGTTCAGAAAAAAATGGCACTGCCGCAGTTCCACAAGAAGATGAAAATTCAAAGGAAATTGCACTGCTGGAGGCCAAGCTGTCCAAGTTATGCGACCTGTTAGAAGAGGTTAGCATATGTTGCTTGTCATTAAGTCGGCAGCCTTTTTAAAGTTTCTGCTACTTTCATTTAATCTAGAGTTTTATTGGTTGGGGTATTTGACGGGAGTGTTTTGACCAGATATCAGCTGCATATATTATAACTTACTGCATTTATGAATTTTCTCTGACCATGATACAGACAATTGCACGAACAAAAGACAATGTTGTGAAGAAGCAAGCCTTGACATATGAAGAAATTGAAGCAGAACGTGAGGAGGTGAGTTGAACTTAAAAGCTAAGGTTCAATAGTACATAGATATGAAATGTTTTCTTGGGCCACTTTTTCATAATTTTGTGGAAGAAATCAGTAATATTATATAATTTCTATCTGAATGCTATAACTTGAACTCATTACGGGTACCTATCTTGTACTCTCAAAACATTGAGGATGATGGCCATTGCGGGAGTGAGGTATCATCAGTAATGATTGGTTGTCATATGAGTCAACTATCATGCTTAAGTTTGAAATTGATCTTGGTTGTTTTGGCCCATTGTGTGACAATCGCATCTCGAGTTGGCTCTCCTAACCAAATAGAAAGTAGAACACATTATTATTTCACTTGTAGATGCATTAATTTGTGTTGAATTTCTTGTGTTTAAAAGTGGAGATTGTGCTGGGCTTATATGTGGTGCCTAATGTAAATTGAAGGTGGTCCTTCCTTATAATAACCGAAAGTGTAAAACAGAAAATTCGTCTGCCAGCTTATTGCAGAGACCCTTTTTTTTTTTTTTTGGACCTGCGAAACTAAGTTATTGCTAAGTTGCCGGTGAGGTTGACTTATTTAGACAAAAAATGGTTTCTGAAAATTGTCTTGTGTAACACTTTGACAGCCACAAAATTTTTCACTTGGGGAGTTTTTTTTCCATTCTATAAATTATACATTCCTTCCAATCGTGAGTAGAGAATATCTTGGGTTCTTCACCTTTTTCTTTGCATTTCCGTTGTACCTTCAATTCCAGATGCAGATAATGTTAAATTGGTGACTTGTGTTTCATATCCTTGACAGGAAGAAACACAGGAGGAATCTGAAAGTGAAGATGAGGAACAGCAGATATATAATCCCCTAAAATTGCCAATGGGATGGGATGGGAAGCCTATACCTTATTGGCTTTATAAGCTACATGGTCTTGGCCAGGTATTATTTTCCTTTCAAAGTGAGAAACTGAGATTGTCGTCCTTTCACTTTTGTGGTTATGGGAATTATCCATTCTGGGCATTATAAATTGTTGGTCTTACTTAAACTAGCTGAGGGGCTTGCCCTCTTCTACTTAGGGAGTCCACAGGATTCCTTTTTTTTTTTTTGGATAAGGGAGCCCACAGGATTCTAACCATAAATAAGTGTAATTTGATTTGCATCTCAGGAATTCAAGTGTGAGATATGTGGGAACTACAGTTATTGGGGGCGTAGAGCTTTTGAACGGCATTTCAAAGAATGGCGCCATCAGCATGGGATGCGCTGCCTTGGTATACCAAATACCAAGAACTTTAATGAAATAACGTCAATTGAGGTACACATTTTTCTTTGTTCTTTCTATTTCTTTGCTAATAGTGTAACATGTTTTACAAATCACAAGTATGGTCATAAAAGTGCTTATTTGTACTGCTGGAGACACCTCCTCTTGTTACATAGTCGTTATTATATCCCACCAGGTTGGCAGGTTATTCATGGTTTAGAATAAATTGAGATGGAATGCACTTTGCAGCAAAATATTTATTTCTGCTCATCTAATTTGCAAATGACACCTGAATAATCTGTTGTTGAATTTCATTGCCCGTGTATCCTACCATCAAAGGTCTATTTGGCATAACATGAAACAGTTTCCATTTTTAATGCATACAAAAAATGAGATGCATAACGTCTATTATATCTTCGTTATAATTACTCAACCATGATTGCCTTAATCACATTTCGATGGGATGAGTCGATTTTGAATTGGATTGATCATTTGCTCAACAACGAGAAATGGATTTAGTTGACATGATTCTTGTCAAAGGGATTCTTTCAACGGCTGAAATCTCAACCATTCACCTCTTAACCAAACTTGAAACGTGTGGGCCATCTGTGATGCAGGAGGCAAAGGAACTCTGGAAAAGAATACAAGAAAGGCAGGGAGTGAACAAGTGGCGCCCAGATCTCGAAGAAGAATATGAAGATAAGGAAGGCAACATCTACAACAAGAAGACATATACTGATTTACAGCGCCAGGGACTTATATAAGAGGGCCGCTCCTAGCTTGACTTTAAAAGGGGAAGTAGGGAAACGATGGCACTTTAATTATATTGGACTACGAGGTGGAAGGTTTGGGCACAGGAGCGGTTTTGGGTTTACTTGCGCTTTAGCATGTGTCATTGATGATCCAATGAGATGAGGGAAGGGAGGAAAAAGGGTTGTCATTCAGGTTAAATGACACGAGGGAAGATTTTTACATCACAATTTCTTTACTGTCAGTTATATGTAGCCTGTTTATCACCTGTCCGATTTTCAGCCCATTAATTAAAGAAACAATGTACGATGTTGCCCGGAAATAGACGTTGTCACTTGTCAGCACCAACTAGAACGCCAGTGTTCAGTCCATTCTTCCAAGGTGGCATTGCATACTTGCTATTCATTGAAACAATATCCATCTGAAGCTGAAACGATAGCACCAACTAGAACGTTACTGTTCATCCAATCTTCCAAGGCAGCATTATATGCTTTTTGAGTCGACGAAATGCTGCGAAGCAACAAAAAATTTAATGGTCTGATGGGACAACTTTTATCGTATTGCTGAGCGATTATTTATTATCAAATGGGAAATAGTTGTATGAACTTTCTGTTATTAAAAAGGTTGAGTCATGCTGTTAGTAGCATACCTCTTTAATCAAATAGTCTTTTTAAAAAAAAGTATAATCATATGTTGTATAAATTAATACAATGTCAGCAGCCAATGGTTATTTAAAATAATTTTTTATGAAAAGTAATGACACTCAAAGTGCTTGTCACATTTATGATTACTTGAACTCTCATTACAACTGTTCTGTTAATATAAATTTCTTAATTAAAATGACAATTCTTTTAAAATAAAAATGAATATATATTTATTCGAAAGTATTCCATTTCAACTCATGATGAATAATAGGCAAGACCTGAAAAGGGGAAAAAAAAAAAATAGAGGCAAGGAATTTCTCCCCACCGCTGTATAGGGAAGCTTAAAATCCTATTACAGAGGATCGGCTCTTCATTGTATTTGTCTTGCACTTTCTTACATTACCTTACTAATTGTTTGGCATCATTCATAAAAGCCCTTATAAACATATTTTGGCCAAGTTGAGATAAAACTCCTCTCATATACTTATCTTGTATTTATAAATTATTATTAAAAAAGTGTTTATAAACCATTCCAAACGATACTTATCTGTTTGCTTTTGGTTGTATTTCATTTACAGGATCAAGCAAATACGAGAATTTTGATTTGATAAAAACAGTCCAAGTTTATTATTTTCTCTTTTTTATCATCTCCTGACGAGACACAGTCCAAATTATTTTGACATTTAAGAAGTATTTGGATGGAAACTAAACCAAATCATGTCCTTGATGGGACATGGTCTCAATTTCCAAAAAAAAGCTCTTAAAAAGCATTTTTAGGGATATCCAAATACTCTCTTAAATAAAATCGCCTGCAACTAATCTAAAACCACACAAATTTATTTTGTCACCTTCCAACACCAGTGCCGCTACCGCCCCAATCGTACACATGAGACAATTCTCACATTAATCTCTTCATGTTGCTTCTAAATGCAAGACTCTCTGGAGTTCATCTACGGCAAACTTCCCTTTTTCCCATAGCTTTCTTTGAAGACCAATTAAAATTTAGATTTACATTTATTACATTTTGGTTCATGGTTTAAAAAGGTGCGCAAATAAAAAAAATGACGTGGGAGAAAACGGCGGGTAACGGTAGGACCGGCGCGAGGAAACCTGATGGAGAGAGGATGTAGATGGAGGAGAGGTCAGGGGAGATATTTAGAGAGACGGACGTGGACGTGCGATGAACCCGTGGAGAAACGTTTCCAGCATTCCGTCACACGCAATTCTCACACGCTTCCTTTCTATATATGACTGAACGGCGATTTTTAACTTAACTCTCTTTTTGGTTGATCCTCTCCAACGGCCTCCAATTCTGATTCCGATTCCGGTAAGTTTCTATCCGCTTGTTTCTTTCTTTTGTCCTTCCTCTTTCACCTCGTTCATTTTCACGGTGTCTTTCTTTTTCTTTGGAAAATGCCTGCTTCTAGACTTGTGATTTCGCTTGATCTAAGCAAGCTTCCCAATGCTTCTGTTGGATTAATCGAACTCTCTCTGGGTCTGTGTCTTATGGTTTGATTTTGTTCAGTCAAGAAAACAGCAATTACTTGGTTCTGCTGTCTATAAAATCATAATTACTCACTCCAAAAATGTGGTATTAAGAAGGGTGTATGGTTCTTGACGCATCCTGACAAAGCTAAACTTAGTATTTAATTACCAATGAGTTCGTTAACATGTTCAACACTTGAGCGGTACCCAACCCCACAACACGAAGGAAAGAAAAAGTCTTTTTGATGAGTCTTCCATTTAAATTTTCATGCATGCTGGACTCTTTCTGACGATTTACTGATGCACATGTAATCGTTTATGTTCAGAGTTGTAATCAATGGCGCTCTGGAGTACTGGGCTAAACCCAGCACTGGAGACGAACAGCTTAGCTTATTCAACCCGAAATTTGTCGACAAGACTTGTTGTACCTGTTCCCTTGCGTTTTATTAGGAAATTCTCTAATCTAGGCAGAAGACAACATGAACGAATTTACTGTTCTTCATTAAGGAAAGCCTCCTCTGCGTCTTCTATGGAGTCACAAGAAGATGCTCCCGGTGCTTTATCAGCTTCCGTGGAGGAAGAACTGGATCATGTTATGCGGTTCAAAATGTCAGACTTTAAGATTTTAGATCGCATCAGTGTTGGCCTTGGGGGGCGGGTATGGGGTCTAAAATAAGTTTGTGGTGAGTCATGCATGGTTTATATTTATGTTGGTGGTCTGATTGATTTGAGTTTTGCTATAGGCGGATGAGGTAGTTTTTGAAGCCGTTGTGAAGGATGTTGGTAGGTAAGTAACTTCTTTTTTAGGTTCTGGTCGCATGGGTTAGCCATGAGCATAATGTCTGTAAATTCGTTTCCAGCCCCTTATATAATACGAGTGTTGTACTTCGGCAACTATCCAGTGTGCAAGCTCAGCGTCGAGGGAAACGGGCTATAGAGGTGGGTAGATCTGACAGTGTCAAAATCTAAATAGGCCCTGTCCCATCATAATTCATTGTTGGTGTTTTCTACTTCTAGGTATTGAAGAAGCTGGTTCGCCGTAAACTTATGTATCATTCTTACTCGTTGCAAGTACATGGCTATATCTCATTGCCTGCAGATGATCATCGGGGCTCATTTATCCTAGTCCATGGGGTAGGTTTTAAATCATTGGAGATGTGTATATTTTAAAACTTCTTTTACGCATGATCATGCAATTCCATTTGAATAAAATAAAATGTTTTGACAGAGTCTTATTTGATTAGAAACATGTAACAAATGAGCATGCGATTTCTTGTTTAGAATGCTTTGTCAGATTCTAATTTGATAAAAAAACGTGTAACAAGCTGCTTCTAATTAATGCATTTAAAAGTCCAAAAGAAGAATTCATGTGCAAGCTCTTTCTTGGTTTCACTTTTTTGTGGTGCAGTATCATGGTAGTTTTTCTTTGAGGCATTGGCTTCAACAGTCAGATTGGCTTCCAACTTTAGAGGCCACCCTTGCCCTGGATGAAGAGTATGTTAGGAAGGTTGGGGAAGACACAACTGGCGGTCCTGCCATTTCTAGGAAGCTGAGGATTATTCGCATATTGATGAGGGATCTTTTAATTGGAGTAAATTTCATTTTCTCTTAATTGTTTCTTTTGTGCGGAAGGCATCCTCGTTTATAAATACTATGTCTGTTCTATAAAGCATTTAGAGGAATGATAGCTCTCCCATTCATCACTTACTGTAGGTAAATTACTTACACAGCCATGGTCTTGCCCATACTGAGTTGAGGCTAGAAAATTTGCATATAAGCCCTGTGGACCGACATATTAAAGTAAGCACTGGAACTTGTCTATGATTTTTCTTTGTGCCTTTTACATGGATTACCTTTACTACTTCCTCAGACAGAAGTGATTTGTTGCTTGTTTATTTCGTGCCCCAACAGGAAAATTTGGATTTTGTCTCCGTAGCTAGGTTTTGCTGAAATTGGCTAGATGCCCCTCTCTATGCTAAATGTCTAGATAAACTGATGATGCTGTGAAATGAGAGTTGGGGGGGGGGGGTCAGGAATACAATAGAGCTGCTAAATTGATCGATTCCAAGGGGTTGATAAACCTTTATCATAAACTTGCTTTGAGATATTATGAAGATGATGTGATCTGATATTTGCATCCAACCACTGTAAATTAATAATTGTTGCTTATTGAACATATAATATATTAAATTGATTTCTTGCCTGAAACTGATTATTCTAACCTTTATCTTATATTTTCAGGTAGGTATATTGGGAAATGCCGCTGACTTTTATGAGGATGGTTCGGATACTGCTTCAGTGGACAGCATGGACAGGCGACAGATGATGATTGCATTTGACATGAGGTAGTGTTTGGGAAATTGTCACTGAAAGCATGGTCTGCAGCTATGTGCATGATACTTAATCTGGAAAGTCTTCTTCATACCTTTTTTTTTTTTTTTTGTCACAAAGATGTGTTGGTTTCATTATGGCAAAAATGGTGTTGCCGGAGCTTATGGATCCTTCGATCTTCGCAAAGTGCAAAGCATTCCTCACAAAGGTATGAGAAGCTAAATTTTTTTTAATTAATTTTAAATATCACCTCCACCCTTTTCCTTAATAAATTGAATCTTTGACCAAGAAGCTTGAATTTTTAAGTTATGCTTCTATTATATCTCATAATCTCTTTTGCATGCGATTCAAGTTGTTTATAGATTTACTGATAATTTGATAATGGGGCATGAGCTATTGTCATTGGGGGGAAAAAGCAGAGGGTGTAATACTTAGATTTTTCAGAAAAACAAGAAGTGGTTGGCCATTCTCCTTAGTTGGCACATGATAAACACTTCAAATATTACAAATATAAAGTGGGAACTCTTTTTAATTTAGGATTTATATCATACACTTCATTGCAGTGACGTGAACTTTTTAATGCTTGACTATTTACTGTATCTTTATTCCTGATCTCTTATGCAACTTCAGGGGTATGATCCTTCATGTTTACGTGAGCTTATGTTGGAAATTGTTGGTGGGAATTCCTCATCTGGAAATGCTGGACAACAAGTAAATTTATGCTTCTTGAGTGCAATTGACATTTAGAGTTTTAGTCTTAATTTGAGTCCTTTAATGACTCCTTGATGATGCTTTCTTGCAGATACTTGATAGGAACTGGGGTGCAGGGTGGCATCTCTTATCCTTGTTGCTTGCAACTAAACCTTCTAAAAGGATAAGGTAAGATGTGGGGCAAAATTGTTCAGTTTGAAATGTGGACTATAAAATGAACCATGCTCTCACGACCAACAGTCATCAATAGTATTTCAAATTTGTGTCAATATATGGGAGGCATAATGTTGTTAGTGATAAAAAGCCATGAAGAGATATTGGATTTCAAATACGGTTGCTGAGGAAAATGCACCAAAGCTATTTTTGAAACTTAGTCACATAATTTCAAATGATGATTGATTTAAACCTTTATACTCAACTATGAGCCAGCTTAAATGGAAAACGCAACTACCATTTGAACCTTTATGGAGTTCTCAAACCGTGTACTTGCTTTCTTGCTAACTCAGCTAGATAAACGGACAACCAGTCCAACACAGAAATGGTGGATGATGGGCTCAACCCCAAAACACAAAACAAAGTAATGACCTAGTTGGATTTACTTGTGGAGTCCATGAAGATAGTAAAGTGAGATCTAATTATTTGCTAAAGCATGCAGTTCAAAACCTGGATAATTAGTAGATATTTTTTATATTTTGAATTAAATTAAGTGCTGTTGCTAATTTATGAGACTCTTCTACACACACAGTGCGTTTCCAGCTTCATGTATCATAATACCAAAAAAAAAAAAAAAAGTCAATGTAAACAATTGGTTGCTTATTGACACTTGAGCCACAAGCTATAATACAAGAGAAGCAACCTACAAAGGGTAGTCCTGTGTGGGAATAGCATTGCCTGAATGCACCATATTTGTCTGCTGATTGGAGAAACAAATGCAAGTTATGAGTTTATAATGTTACCCTTTTTTCCCCAAATGCCTGGCCTCTCATTGTAGGAATCGAAGAATCTTGATTGATGCTGAAATTTGAATGACTAATTTGGCTGTTTCCTGTGTTAGCAGCCAAATTCACCTTTTGTGATAGAATTGAATGTTAGTTTTGTTCTGCATATTATTTGAGTTTTGGCATCATATATCCATCATCAAATGGGGTTTGCTTGTTTTCTTCATTTTAATTCCTTTTCTGCTGGTTTACTTTCAGTATGTACTCTGTAATCCTTGCTTATTTTAATATCATTTGCCTTTGGTTCTAAAAAAAAAAAAAAAAAATCAAGTGGGGTTTTAGATGCATGAAATTAATGTGACCACTGGTCGCTAAAATTGAAGTATTGGGCAGAGATGTATTTTGTATCCTTGGTATGACACCTAATTTAATTGAAAATATGAATTGTGATACAGTTGTTTGGATGCTCTTAGACATCCATTCCTTTGCGGGCCAAGATGGCGAGTAGTCCCATCAATGGATATTATTCGATGGGGTCTCGGGTCTACTGCAGTGCGGATCACTGAGGAATACATCTATCGTCAGCCTCAGGTATTCATCCAATCATGGCAACATAATCCAAAGGGGCCCTTTGTTACTTCCAAGTTCATTGGTCCTTATATAGGAGCTTTTTATAATTGATAGTGTCTCATGTTTTTCCATACAAAGGTTTCATCCGTATTTGCTCTTTTCAAATGCAGAAGTTATGCGATGATGATTGGACTAACGTTGTTATTTTTGTCTTTTAGCGAAATAGGCTTGCCCACTTCATTGAGTTAATGGAGATGTTGAATCCTCACTCAAAGCCCAAGGTAATTAAGTTAAAAGATTTTGTTAAGAAGTGAAATACGTGTTTGCTTGCTTTTACTTGAGGGATTGTCCATTCTGACTTTCTTGGTAGATCGCATTATGGGACTTCGGCCTCGTTCAAATTCTTGAATGCCTATTTCAGGCATTCCATCTCAATTATTCTGCATGGTAGTTTTCCCTTGCCCCCGCTACTTACAGCTGGAAGGGCAAGCTATTGTATTGAAATATTTATTATACAGCCGAGATCATTGATATTCCTTGCCATTCATAAATATAAAACACGAGGCACATATTCCACGTGCGATCATTTTTTAACGGAGTATGCCGTCTTATGTGTTACGATCTATGTATGTAGAACTGGCTGGAGCTGCTGCCAGGCAAATGGCGTCTCCTGTACTGCACTGGGAAGCATATTGGGCTGACCCTTCGCCAACCTCCTGCCCGTGTACTCATTAAAGATGTGCATCTTACTGTCAGTAGAGCATCAAAGTTGAAGGCTAACTTTTCATTTGTCTCCAACATTGGATTCACTGTCATGATTGGTCAGGACTGGCCACATGACAAATCTGGTAAAAACGGGAGTTTGGAAGTGGAATCTTCATTTGGATTAATGGCCGGGAGACGATTATATATTAAGCAAGAGAAGCAAGAGAAGGCCACAGATAAGTTCTCCTTTGGTCATTCCAGCAGCGAGATGGACTTAGCTCAGAAAATATCTGGCAAGAAATGGAGAAAAGTAATCCCTTTCAAAGAGTTTCCGTCAAGTCTTCCTGCAGCCAAGCTTGTACCAGGTGACATTGATGTGACTATGACTCTCGATGATCCATTGAATCAAGATCTTGGTACGGCAAGAAATGTCCTTCAAGAAGTAAGAACGCAGGTTCCCCCAGAAATGTTTGATTTGTCGAAGTTGGTGTGTGGAACGTATGTGGATTCTAGGCTTCTTGTCCTTCGTGGGGTTAATGGTTCAGCCCTCTTGTTTACGAGGTCTTTTGTGGATAACAGTATTTGTAGATGATTATTTGGATTCAATGAAGCATTTTTTCCTGTATAATTGCTTTTGTGAATAACAATAGTTATAGAATAACTGTTATAAATTCCATAAAAGCATGTATATTTTATTCCGTATAGAAAGTATAAAATCAAGCCAAATTATCATGAGATGTAACTAATTTTAGAGTCTGTATAAAACATTAGCTTACATTCTAGTTTCATCATATAATTCCATTTTCGGATTTTAGGGGGGAGGAAAATAAGGAAAGGGGGTGTCTTCTAACATAGTGGTCCTTCACATTTCACAATGCAACCTTAGGCCACACTGGAACAATTGAATGAGTATTATATTCTGAAAACAGTGCTAGTTTGAACTTCGTATCGCTAAGAGGACCGGGGGGGGGGGAGCGAATAATTACTTCCCTGGTTGACAGCCAGATATTTGTTTTTTTTTTTTTTTTTTAATGAAGAGGTTTTGAGTTGTGGATACTTCATTTGCCTTCTCCCATCTTACCGTTCAAGCTGATTCAAAAAAATAAATTATGAAAAAAATTAATTTTTATAAATAGTTATAATTTTACAAGAAGCTAGGTATGTTTTATTCATAGGGGACAAGATTTGAAAAAGGAGTTGCATTTTTTTAACCAAAAAAATTTATATTAAATTTTACATTATATTAAATTGATATACACTCATATCAATAATAAAATCCGTAAAATATACAATTTCTATATTTTCTTTTTAAAAAATTAATCAAATCCTTGACACACACCTTCTTCTACGCATGTGACTTGCGTATTTCATTGACTCCTTCAAGCTATACAAGATTGGTGAATTTGGATTTTTAGATAAAAGAGAGTACAGTTGTTTTTTTTTTTTTTTAATGAAGTTCACCGAACTTCTGATTTATTTATTTATTGTAGAAGTGAATGAAGCCGCAAGTCGAATGGGTCCAGCCGTGCACACAGCACACTTGAATGCCGTGGGAGCATCAGCATGGAACAAGTGCAGCAAAGTAATGAAAAAGAGGAAGAAAGATGGGTTTCATAATCCACAATAACACAAAATTTCTGAACCTTTAGGGTACATAAAGCAACACCAGTTCTGCTTTTCTTCCTCCGCTGCTTCGTCCTCGCCATCTCTCCATCAACAGGTGCACTCGCTTACATGCTCATCTTCTTCTTCTTCCTTTTTCTTACAGCACTCGCATTTGATTTCATAATCATAATTTGGGATCCGGAAAGAGAGACTAACCAGACGAAATCAATTTTCAATTCCCTTCACCACCCAATGGATCACAAATTCACAATACTGGTCAAGAATTACGTCAATCTCGATTTGGCTTCAAAAGTTTATTTCGATTTGACATGGTCGTCAACCGTTCTTCTTTTTTTTTTTTACAAAAAAAAAGTCTCCCGCATATAGATGAGATTAGAGACTTGGATTTTCAATGCTTCACATCTGGAACAATTTTGCAAACCAAGAAGGTTGTCTTCCTTCCTCTAGGTAGAAGAGGTCCCATTACTGATACATAATCGCGAATTCATGTCTCACTGGGCTCATTTTTTGTGATAGCATATCTCTGATTTTCGTATCCGAAGAATCCTCCGATTGATCTCCACACGCGAATTTTATTCATAAAAATGGCTAGATTTTTCTTCAATTCCGTCTTTACGTAATAGGAGGATCAAAACAGCATCGTTCAAAGATTTTTTTTAACTGTTGTTCAAGATTTTATCTCCATCAATGGTGAATTTGAGTTGACTCAACTGACTGGCTCAAGGCCACCAAACATATTAGCGGATACAGAAGAAATATTAAAAATCGTAGCATTAAAAATAGTTATGTTAAGTAAAAAATTGTAGGACCCATAAATCCTGCGAAGAATTTTCAAGCGGGGATATCAAAGTCAATTTTTCCCTTGAAAAGAACGCAACATCCCATAGCCAGATAACAATCTCTTGTTTTCTTTTTCTTTGTTGCAGGACGAATCAATTTTGATTCGTATTTGATAAATAAGCTAACTGCTTCCATTTGAATAATAAATCAAAAGGGCCAACATCCCTAATTTCCAATATCATCCGAGAGGTGGGTTGGGTGAAGAATCAAGACCATGTCGTTTGGTATGAATTATGAAGAAACGAATGACATTCTCATTTCCTTAGCTTTTTATAATGTCTATGATACATTTATCATAAATATTCAACATATTTAATTTTTTCGTTAAAAAAATTAATTATTTTTCATGACTGCTCTGTCATCAATTGACATCTTTGCCCCCACTTTCTGGGTCATGTAACTGGAACAATATAGTTATCCATAAATCTAAAAGGTCATGGTAAAAAATACGGTAAAACTTGCTGAAGCAGGAAGATGATGGGGGTTAGCATTATAGTATAAGGTAATCTTTTGTGAGACATTTACAGAGACGCCAAGAGCCAAAAGCTGCTAAATCTATAGCTTTTATTAGGCTGCAATGAATGTCTAAGGGAAAAAAGGGGAAAATAAAATAAAATAAACGCACTTTTTTTTTTCCTTCCTACTTTTCCTTTTAGATTTGATCAGAATTACAACTTGGGTATAACTGTAAGAGTCCCGCGGATGAAGGGGATGGAAGGGTTAGTGATCCTTGCGGAGAAACAATAGGGGTGTAATATGGACTAACCTCATGAGCTAACTGTTTGGAAATTGACCCTCCAAATGTTCTTTCTATCAAGGTATCTTCTAATATTTACTAGTTCATGAATTTCCTGCAATTTGGAGCTTTACATAAACATGGCACTTTGTTTTCATCTGGCTCATCAGGATCAAACAAGTAGTCATACCTGCCAGACACAACCAACGCACCAGATTAAAGAATTAAAGAAAACGCAAAGGGTGACAACACAAGTGTGACACAGAGAGAGAGAGAGAGATGTACGTTAGTTCATCACCAGCGGGAACATTGGTCTTTGCGATGAGTACGATACGGCTCTCATCATCACCGACGCTCATAATTCTTGCATAGCAATTCGGCATGCACTACAAGAATCAAGCAGAGGTAAGAAACGAGACGACCATGAATGATGTACAAAATATTGACAATACTGCGCTTCCTTTGTTTCCTGTGTCGTCAATCAATCACCATATTTTTCAATGGGAATCACAATT
Organism: Neltuma alba; assembly: GCF_004799145.2. Classification (NCBI taxonomy): domain Eukaryota; kingdom Viridiplantae; phylum Streptophyta; class Magnoliopsida; order Fabales; family Fabaceae; genus Neltuma; species Neltuma alba. The sequence continues at coordinate 87,030 of NW_021635861.1, read as the reverse complement.
TTCTTTGTATTTAAATCATGGTGCTTAGAAGTAGCAAGTGTTTAAACCAGAAAATTAAACAAAGTAATACTAAGTATGCATTTTATTCAAGTTAGATGGACTTACAGAATGGTTGATAAGCCGGGCAATATTTCCTTTATCAGTAGCATCTACCACCACTTCTTCACTTATCTTGAAAAGCTGCAAAAACAAGAAACCATAGACAGTTTAGAGCTGTTTATTAGGTGACCCAAAAATTCCAGAATAGGAAACTTCAGTTCTAATAATTTCCAACATCCCAAGCATGCAAGTTATAAATGTGCGTGTAAAAGGTAAGCCCTTGTAGGAGATGGGTTGATGAATCAAATTCAACTCACATAGCAATCTTTGCCTTCTCTCTTATAATGCGCCTCCCTTAGATCAGCAATGCTGCGTCTCACTTGTTCCCCACGATATTCAAGAACCTGTTCAGAATTACATGATGCACATTATTATTGATGGGGAAAAAAATGCTATACCATAATAAGATCAAGAAAATAATATTACGCTACTACCACTATAAAGATCATATTTCAAGAATATGTTTTGCAAACCAAACCATGTCTTCAAACGCCACACTGTTTGTTGTCAGTGTGTGCCGGATGACTTTGATAACAAAGGGCTGCTATGATCTTCTATTGGAGTAAATAATTATCTTTGAATCTCGTAAAACACAAGTTGATGGCCACCCTTATCACAACGTTTGAGATAGTTGTTCCCTCACACGTAGGATGATATTAAAATTAAGATCGCATCATCAGGAGCCTAAAAATAATTTCCTAAAGACATAACTGATTAAGAGTTGCTGTTTTTTTTACTGTGCACTCTAGACTATAACTGAATAGTTCGTTTCTTTTTTTTTTTTTGTGATATGTAACAGCAGTTCATTTCTGATGGGCTTTCAAATGCGCCAGCAGAGTAATACCCAGAGCCTCCCCAGTATCAGTTTAGAGAATTCATCAGCGACAAGTGATCAAAAGACACAGAAAGGAAGTTGACGGGCCCAACACAAAATGGGAACTATATGTGAGAAAGGGGACGGATAGAGCCAATAGCCAAGGGACTTAGTGCAGGATAGCGTGAAGGGCAGAATAGCAATAAGCAGCACCTGACCTCTCAAAAAGTCAGGCAGGAAATTCCCTTTGTTGTCTTTTCTTTCTGATTATGTTTATTCTTGTTTTCCCTCTTCCTACTTCACAGAGAAGAGGTGTAATTTTCCCTCAATTCGTTAATATTATCAACTCCAAGCAGATGTGAAGGATCTTTGTAAAATACAAGTGTAAGAATACCATTTCCCCTTCTTGTATATTTCTGTGTGCAAAGAGGCCCCATCCGTGTATACCCGATCTACCAAAGCAAACACGTTCATTTTCGGTTCTCTGGATAAAAGCACGTGCACCCTCTTAGCAGTCACAGAATTTATCGCCAAAGCATAATGTTACTGAAAAAGAGAAGACTTACCTGTAAGTGGTACAAACGTTCTCTAAAAGAAGAAAATGTTGGAGGCTCGTCCATTACCTGCAAGGGAAAAACATGAGAAAATAAAAGGGAACAGGGGAGGGGGAATCATGCATCAGTTTAAACCTAAAATTCAAGCTCAAAAACATTTGGAAAAATGCAATCCAATCTGAAAAGGGCAAAAAAAGAGAAAACACTTCTACCCTGTATGCATTCAATCTCTGTATTGTGTCTAAAGGGTGATGGCAGTGACCTTTCACTCGATGGGAAATGGCTTCATCTGCTGCTCTCTAACAAATACAAAAATATATAAAAAAAAAAAAAACATATATATGTTAATTGTCCAGCAAGAACCTCATTAAGATGCAAGAAGTGCATCATTACACACAATAAGGAAAATGAGATCTAGATAAAGAAGACAGATGAAAGGAAAAGACACAAAGAATTAGACGTAGTATTCATCAATACACCCCATGATAATTTACATCCATACAAATGCAAGCAGGAACATTCAATAAAGCATCCTTGGTTGCTTTTTCAGTTGTAGCATTCATCAAATAACATAGATTAATATATTTTCATATTTAAGCACAAAAACTTAACCAGAAATACAAATTGGACAACACAAAAGTTAAATAACATTGTCATATCATGTATTGTCTTTTAAGCATCACTGCCATGTACAAATTTCTCCATGCTACCTTTTTGCTGAGATTTGTTCTTTGAAAGACACGGCACCTTGCAGCAGAAAATGGTTCATCCTCAATGTTCTCTACAGGAGTGTCTTCTAGCTTTATTCTATTAGACGAAATCAACCTTGACCCATACTTTTTCTTATTTTGGAGAAGGCTTTTGGTAGAAATAACTCCAAGAGGGGTTTGCATAATCAAAACAGTGTCTGGATTTGGAGCCCTGAAAAGAGTTAAATATGATTAGCATGAAAAGTCAAAATTAAAACCCATAACTAAGGTGTGCAGTTTTGAACAGTCTAGCTACAACTGTGGGCAGTAGCATATCCTATACGAACTCAGGAAAGCAACAAAGGAAAAAGAATGACAGCATTCTTTTTTTCTACTTGAGGATCCCATACCTGTGGTACGCACAATAAGAAACCATTTTTGTCGTCTGCCTACCATTTTTCTCTAAACAATGCAACTGCATTCGAAGGGGAGAAAATTCAATTATGTACTGTGACGTAAGAATAAATGCAACTTATCAACTAAAAGCAGGCAAGATAGAAAAATACTAGATCAAGATTGCATAGAAGGCTCGTAAGTGTTAAGCGTATCACTGTCATTATTATTAAGACTTTTATAATGCCAGCAGTATGTTTTGTTTTGAATTGGCATCAGAGTTCATATTTATCCAGCAGTTCTGAAAAGATCATTGTGCTTTCTTCATATCAAGCTACCTCTACGAATTCTACACGTCAATTTTAACATAAACAGGTAGATAGATTTTCATATAATTATTCACACACGCACACACACAAAAGCTTGTATTAGCGCCATAGGCATTCTCTTCATTATCAGTCAAATTATAATATAAAGGTAACCAGTTCTTGATATGTTCAAAAAATATTTATCACTATCCAAACTTATAGCTACTAGGACTTACGTTTTACTATAAAGGAACACTGGTATTGTGGAACAGTGGCCTGACAAATGTCTTAACATTAACACAAACAGAATGATAATGCAACTTAGGCAACATAAATGTTAGAAAAAACGTGGCACACATTAAGTTATGATCTAAATGTTTAAAAGCAATTTTTTCCAGGCAAAACTTTAAACCACATATACCCCATCATAGATTATTATGATCCTTCTGAGTCTTACAACATAAGGACCAGAAATTTTATCCTGTTAGAGTCCATATAGGTCATGCAATCTCATGTACAAATGTGCAATAGAGGTGATCTGAGACTCTCTGCAGTCAGACATGAAACTGCATGATTGAAAATGAAGTTATGCTGCATAAACTTGGGGAATAAAATGGAAATGACATGAAACCTGTTTTTAGTGGAAAATAGAAAATTTAAAAAGTTATGCAAGCAAGTTTGGTCGATCTTGATGATTACTCACCTCCATGCGATATCCAGCCCTTGACGCACACATGGCATGGAAATAAGTGGAACACTTGCAACATTGTGTGCATGAACCATGAATTTGCTTACATATAACACAAATCTGAAATTTAAGTAAATAAGGAAGCCTTTAGATTGACCAAGAGACTAAATGATAATCACAGTTATAATTGTAAAATGTAGATGATTTCCTACTCCCTGAAGTTAAATAAATAAATTATGCACTCTTCAGCATAATTGTGTGGTATGCGGTATACATAAACATGAAAAGCTCAAAGAAAGAAGTAACTTTGAATTGTAACTAACATTAATTTGCAGGGAAAAGCTTTATCCGACATATTATAGAATCATACTATAATTACAGCAGATGTCCATAGCCACAAAATCTACTTATATAGACAGCTTTTCTTTAATTTGATCTCAATGTTGAAATACATCATAAACTGGTATCAATTCTTGGGAGAATCCCAAAAGGGGCTAAACAGATTAGACACTCCACCTTCACAAAAGAATTAGATGGAATACTCAGAATACCCAAAGCAGGCTCCATCTTTTCATCACTAGCAAAAGATACTTCAGGTCGAAACCAAGCACAAGTGACATGAACCCATAGTGTGTCCACATCGGTTGGCTTTAGGGCACCACCTGGGGGAAAATATAGTAGCATGAGGTCATATGCACAAAGAACTTTCTTCTTTGGATGAAAACAAAATTTACCGAAGCTTCTTGGTGGGGAAAAAAAAATTAAAGCATCACAGTAATAGTCAAAAGAAGGAAAAATATTCTCAGCAAGGAAAATAAGACCTGGAATTATTTCAGAAAAGAAAATTCAAAAAGCGATGGAACATAAACATTACTGAACTTATACATTTCAAATGTCCAAGAAGGCTTACCCTTTACAGGACAAAGACAACACTCTCGTTTAATGTGAGGTGTTTCACAAGCTTTACAAACCCATGATGTAAAGTCTCGAACATTTCTTGCTCCATAGCACTCTTGATGAACAGCTATTTGACACCTAAAAACATATAAAACATATCAACACATATTTAAATAGATTACAATGTGCCCCACCCAAATACAGTAAAAGAATACATCAATTATGAATTTCTTGATTCACAGTTCATTCTTCAAGAAGAAATAGAGGTATCTGGTTTTGTATGCATTTTGTCTCATTTGTGAAGACACAATTGATAAATGACCATGAGAACCCTCTTAAAATGATGAGGCAGAAAAGCAGACTATGAGGTGCACATGGAATGCGACTGAAAGCATAAGATGAGGCACGTCTAGACATCAAAAGCAATGCATCAAATGTAACATATGTTAAAATACACAAATAATTATAATCTGTTGCTGATTATAGGCTACAATCCCTTAGATGCATGCAAAAACTTGTTTTAGTCCCACATCCTTGAGCCTTGAGGATACATATAGTAAGAAATAACTCATCAGACAACAAGTGATATTATTACCTGTTGCAAATAATAATTTTATTATAGTCCCAATCTTCTACCCATCTGCACACAGCACACCGCTCTGTTGTCCACTTAGCATAAACTGGTTCATACTTCTCTGTTTAAGAAAATAATTGGCAGCACCATCATCACTCTGATATATATATATATATATATATATATATATATTACCACCTTTTCATATGACCAATATAAACGAAAGGGGAAAAATAGTACCTTGCAAAAACGCAAGCAACTTCTGCTTCCTTTCTTTTAAAGAAGGTTTTTTAGGTTTGACAGAAACTTGAGCATTTGCATGAAATTCTGCCAGCTGCAACATCTGAGTGATTAAATTAATTTACATTAGTTAAAGGTACCCATATCCCAATCCACTTAAACCTATATGACGAATATCATTATTTAGAGAGAGAGAGAGAGAGAGAGAGAGATAAAAGACCACAACTATCACTGGTGTTTCTTAACAGGTCAGTATCATTAGCATTTTAAGAATAGAATTCAAAATTGTAATAAAATATTGATATTGATTAAAAAAGGTGATAATAACTGTAAGACCTAAACCAGAAATCAGAAATCTTTTTGAATGATTTAGTACGGTACTCATGTATGCATCAAATGTCCAAATATCTTAGACAAAAGATACTAAATGAGTCAAAGAGATGATCAGATGCTATAATAACTATTTTATATTAGAGTAACATATTAAGTAGTGGAGTTTCAAGATTCAGAAATGCAGAAGACTATGTATCAAATAAAACAAAATATTCATATACAAACCCATTGTTCCAGTGGGAGCATAGAGCCTTTCACCCTAACACTTGTTCTCCAATTTCTCGATTTGGAACCTGTGTGTCGTTCCCATTCACTAAGTGCTTGCTTCTCTGTCCCACAAAAACCACACTTGCACACAACTCTGGAAAAGAAGATTATTTGAAGCCATAAAAACCAAATTTCTCCATTTTATAACCCAAGATAAGGATTTGAAATGAGTTGTTTACCAGAATAAAAAAGTAATACCAACAAAAATTTAGCATGAGAAGTAATACCAACAACCATTTAACACCAACCAAGAGATCATAACATAAAAATGTCAGAAAGGGGCAGAGTACGATTTCCATATCCAACGGATACAAAAGACAAGTAAGACCATGCCATGAAAAATATCCATGATTATCTGCACCTATTCATTGCCAGTTTTGATGCTTGTGTAGGACAGCCCTTCACATGCGACTGAATATTTTAATAAATAATCTAGAAAAGGAATAATCTATTCCAATCTGGCAGATAATCCAATTAACTACATTCAAAAGCAAGAATGAATGAGCTATCAAACAACTGGAGAAATCCTATGTAAATGCTTACAAGTGTAGGCTAGGAAAATATATGCCTTCCACACCATTGCAGAGAACAGTGACTTTGTTTGGTAGCACTAGCTGCCCGTTGTTCTTGTTCCATCTGGGAAAAGGCCTCTTTAATTGTTAGAATACATATCATTAAAAAGGGACCAATATTTAACACAAACATATTCGAATCAGTAGCTGAACTTCAATCCTAACACCTGGTATGGTGTTCATGAGAACTGTATAAGTAATAAAAAGGTTAAGATACAAAAGAGCAAGCGCGTGACAAAAAGTACAAAAATTACAAAAATACTCACTTGACTTTCGGCTGGGACTTTTCTGAATCAGATAATTCAAAGTCAAACTTAGCTTTACACGTTGGGCAGTAATAATCAGTTCCCCCAAGATTCTTCAAAATAGAAAATATATGTCAGGAAAAACTGAAATCTCTCTACAAGTTCCAAATGCCAACAAAAGGAGAAAAATTCAGTTATGAAGAATCACAGGAAAACCTTGAAAAGGTTGCTGGAAATTTTGTCACATTCTGCATGCACCCAAACTTTACATCCATCGCAACGCACCTAATTCAAAGGGAAACATTTAGCATGAAAAAGCCTTGTTTTGCGGAGACAGAACATAAACCTTCATTAGATAACAGGATCCAATTTACTCACCCAGCTTCCACTATCTGAATGATTCCAAATTTTCTTGCATATGCCACAATAATGTTTTGATTTTGTTAACTGTCCATAAAAATATAAAGATTGACACATCACAAAGCAAATAAAGAACTTCATTAATGGTGTTCCCCAATAGAACCTATATAAAAACTGTCAGCAGAAAAAGAGATATCGGACAAACCCTAGCACATGTTTTACATAAAAATTGGCCACTAGGAGATGAATCCTTTGTTTTCTTTGATGTTTTGAAAGGAAGATCCAAACCACAAACTTCACAGGGTCGTGTATCTTTCCTCTTATCAAAAAAATCCTGCATATAGAATTAGGAGGAAATAGTTGAGCAAGACCGAACTTCGATGGGATCCACACTTGAGCACTTTTGTGGGGTTGGGAGAAAACGAGTTGTTAAGTCACATATGAAATTTAGACAACAGCCTACAAATAAGAGAAGGACCGAGTAGAACAGGTATCAACTTCCAGTTGCAAGCTAAATGTAAGTCGTCATCATCTGTCAGACGTCCCACAGATATGATACATGATCACCACAACAGCAAATAGCTCCCCCAATGTTAAAGAGAGCACCCATAAACTGACCTGGCTCAGAAAGTGACATCCTGCATACTGCTTTGAACCAGGGGCCTCCGGTATACCTTTTGGAAAGGTTTCATCATACCCTGTGTTACCAGCTGCTAAATTTATATCCGCTATCAACTTCTCTGTAAATCCCCGATCTGCCAAGAATGCCTCCTCTATTGCTACTTGAAAATCAGAAGGGTTATAGTAACTCAATTCCGACTGTCCCTGAAACCTAAATATAGCGATATGTTTCCCAATAAGCATACATCGTTTATGGATGAAAATAAATGACAAATTTAAAGAACTTAATAGACAACAAACAATACCTGTCTACATAATCTATAAATGGAAAAATCATCCCATGCTTCACCCATGCATAGTCCTGCTCAGTATCACCATATCACAGTAAATGACCATTTTATCCTACAAATACATGTTAAATGGCAAACAAGCTCTAAATTGGAAGTCACTTATATACCCTTTGATTTTCATTTGCAGAGTACCCAAGAAACATCACACAAGCTGCATCAGCTATACAAGACCTCAAGACCAGCTCAGGTGCCTGAGACATTGGATCAATGACAATGGCTGGCCAAAAGGGCTCCTTCTTCCCAGCCTTGGCCCACACTATATCACCTGCGTAAAAGTCTTCTGGTCCATATAATCCATCCCTTTTCTCGCCATTCTCCTTAAAAAATCTCTCGTTACCTGTTATATCAACTTCGTCCATATACATAAATCCGCGACTCTCATCTTCAATTAATTGCTCGCGCTTCGGGTTGAGTGTGCTAGAAGTTGAATACTTCCTCGTATCAAAATTCCTATACCTTACAGGCCCATCCTCTCTTACTTCATCCTCCTCCTCCTCATACAATGCCGAATATTTCCGAGACTTATAGCCAACTTTATCATCGTTTCTCCCTTTTCTGGTATTCTGATTGTATGACTTCGGTGTCCTAAAACTATTCTCCTTCCTACTATCAAGTTCGTCTTCAAAACTATAATCACGGGAGTTCGTCTTGCTCTCTTTCCTCCAATTCTCAATAACTGAATCGTTGAAACGCGAAGGGAGTACCTGAACTCGGCCTCTTGACGTTCTGACCAGTGGCGGCCGTGCTTCCTCCGCAGGCCGATTAATCTTAGCTGTTACAGAGTTCCCACCCTTGGACTTTGACTCCGCCTGAACAGGGGAGCACGAGACTTCCGCGCACCATGATGCAGAAAAGCCCTTCTCAGAAACACCAGCGCCTAGTAAACCATGGAAGCTAACAGGAAGTATACCGGCGGCGACATCGCCGAGAAGATTCAAAGGGTAATACCCATTAGTCTTCCTCTTCTTCCGAGCAGCAGAGCAATCATCGTCGTCCCCGGCCGAGTCACCGAGTTTGCACCGTTTCAGACTCGGCATTTGGGTTTTCAGGTTCCGCTTGATTATCATTCTCACCGGGAAATATCACAGCATTAATCAAAGTCACAACTTCGATCAGAATTCTAACCACCAGAGCCCCACAAATTTCACGTCAAAGGGCCAATTTTGAAAGAACAGTCCATAAACCCTAATTCGAAATAAGTTTCGAGAAACAGAGCAACAAACAAAATCCGACCCAGGAAGCAAGCAGAAATTCCGAGCAGACAGACAGAGAGGCCCCACAAGGAAGGTCGAGGAAAAAGGGGAAATTGAGTAAGGGAATGTCAGGAACTTCGATCAAAAAGATCGATATAGCAGAGTCTGCAAGAAGGGGGATCTGTTTCGGCAAGCTCTCACCAACTGCCTCCGAAGGCAGAGAGAGAAAACTCAAGGAATTCGTAAACAAAATATGCTATTTCTCGTACAAATTGAAATGTATTTATATTTTATAGAAGCCAAAGAAATGGAAAAATTTCTCGCATAGCTTAGGATATAATTTACGATTTTTTTATAGAGAGAGAGAGAGAGAAGATGGAGTAAACGAGAAAAGGGTGGGGGTGACAGAGTAGGACTAAGAGAGAGAAAGAGAAAGAAGGCTCGGCGTTATCCTGGGTGTGTTGGGATGTAATGTATGTGAATGGGGCAGAGTCTAAATTGCGCCTTACGTGTTCATAGCGCAATTTCTTCTTCCCAAGTCGCGAGCTCGGTGATGGCAATCTGGTTCAGCTACAACAACATGGGCCGGGTTTCTTGTCAGGCTATGCCTCCTTCAAAATGTTCCAACCAGAGAATTATCGCTCACTGGCTATGCAAATAGTGACATGTAAATAATAACTAAATACAAATTCTGCTCCCAAATTTGTTCCAAGAAAACCGGAGCCATAATGTTCACAATAACGAACGAACATGATTGTTCGCGATTTGGTATGTTTTTGAATTTTGTACCGTGTCGTAGTGTGGGGAATTGGGCTACCTTAAAAATCCCAACTTTATATATATGGCAGGTTTTGGTTTTGTAATCTCCGGTGCGAAGGGGTGCAACATTTGAGTTCCGTTGTGAAATCCATACAAACCATAATTGAAATATTTCTCTGGTTTTGTCATGTTCTTTGAATCTTTGTGGGCAAATACGGGAATTCCATTAAGGTTGCCGTGTTTTTGGTAAACATCTGGTGGCCGAAGCTACAAACTTTTTTCGGCAAGGTTCTCTTCTCTGGTTTAATTTGCAAGCTGACGACGTGCTACAGTGGAATGGAGACCAGCCAGCTCCGACACATGTAATATCGGGTTTTTAGAATATTTATTTCAAAAAAAAAAAGAGCAAACTTTTTTTATTCGTGGTTAAGAAAAGATCTGGGGAATTAAAGTGGCAATACGAATACGATGAATGGGATGGAAGTTTCGAGGATGGGGTTTGGTTCGTCGTTCGCAAAACATGAACATGTAAGAGGAGGACATGTATATTAGGTGGCTGGTTTTCTTTTTATGGTGGGGTGGTGGGTGAATCTGAAAACACAGTCCGGTCTCTATAGCACTGTGGCCATAAACGGGTTTGACTTTACTTTTCTGTTTGTGAAATTCATTTCATTTTTGTTTTTCTGAAATCCAATCTCGGTTTTTTGGTGTTGCTTTTCTATTCCATGCGCTGTGTGATGATTTTCAGTCTCATTTCAGAATCTCTCTCACAGACAGACATCATAGGACAACGAGAAAGCTCTAAAATTAAGAAAAACTGATTTGTCTTATATTGGATTGGATGAGTGACGAATACAAATCCACGTTTTGAAGCTCGTGACTTGATGGGTGTTATGTTATCACTTATCACGTTATCGTCCAAAGGGAACGTGAAGAAGAGTATATCGCTTCCGAAACGTGCAATATGAAGAGATTCTCCAACGGGATTGAGCTGTTAGATCTACTCTGAACAAAGAATATTATGTGTGTCTAGACACACACACCCACATATCATTATCTTTTTTCCGCAGAGAGGGCAGAAAGATGACCGGAAGACGATGACGACTACTTAGAGATCATATCAGAAATTTAATTTCGAAATTTCAAAATGTAACGCCGGCCACCGGTAGAGCTGTGCCGGCAGAATTATATTTTGTTTTTTTTTTTAAACAAAACAATAAATCGTTGTCCCTGTTTGAAATTTCCCCGGGCGATAAAGTTCAGGTTGCTCCGTTACTTTATGCATAATTATATATGCGGCAAAGCTAAATTTGGATGACATAAGAAGACGCTAGCGAGGCACTGAGTGACGTCTGGATTAGAGTAGATACCATTTTTTGATTCGAAGCCAGAGACAAAGGGAACTGAAAAATGGCAGGATAGGATTTTAGTTATCTGCGTAACGAAGGTCAACGATTGGATTTTCCCTGAGGGCTACGAAATTGCGTTGCGACGGCCGATGAGGTCTTTTTTCGACGTCCATGAAATGGGAGCGTCTGATGGAGGCCCCTGTGTTTGGGTGGACTAGACGTAGATAGTATCTGATTTGGATCTTTTTCAGATGACTCAAGAGGAACATGATAACAAGTGGGATTTCCTTATATTTACGTTTTATATCTCTAATCATGCCGCAGAATCTTAACAATGATTATAAATTATATAAATTCGAATTTAGGCAATAAATTTTTTGCTGAATTGTTGAAGAACGAAGATATTAACACTAATTCCCCTGTTTTCCGAACTTTGCTCCTCCCGCCCCTCTTCTTCTTCCTGGATTCCAAATATTATGTGTTCGGACATTAGCGACAGCGAAGTTACGATTAGAGGATCTTTTATCTGCCAACAAACATTGATTTAGTTGATAAATATTTGATTTATAACCATAAAATCATAGCTTCAAAGTTGACAATCAAAGTAAATAAATATTTCTGCAGACACTTTATAAACCCAGACTGATTCTGATCAGCATGAGTCTTTGAAACAGTTCGCCTAATTTTTTATGATGACAATAAAAATAAAGAGAATCTTTTACCTGTTCCGAAACTTCATTTCGATAGTACAGTATCTTTACTTACCGTTCGCTGTCACATTTTTATTTCACCAGAGAAACATAAAGATCCTGTCTTTTTTCTTTGACCGAGTAGATTTTCCCCCTCGTGACAAAATCTGTTATTTTCGAGTCAAGCCTGTTCATAGATCACTAGATACGAAGGTGCCGTCAAGCCCGTTCATATAAATTAATTAACAGCGATTAGTTTGTTTCATATATATGAACTTATGAAACAGGCAAGCTTTCAGGATATCAAACCCAGAAACGCAACTGGATATAAATAATTATTATCTGTTTTGTTTGATTTTGATGATATAGTGATTGATAGATTATTGATTCTTGAATCGTGACGTTCTGATTAGAAAGCAAGAGCGAGACTAACGTGATGAACTCTGATCCGTAGATAAAGTTGGATGCAACACTGCAAGTTGCGCTGAATGATTTCCTTCCAAAACAGGGTGGAAAAGTTGAGTTGGAATAACAGGATTTTATACAAAATAATTATGTAATGGATTTTGACATTATTATAGCCCATACGTACATAAATATGCGTAGATATAAAACAAGAATCGAATAATAAGTGATAATTAGGGAACAACGCAAACGCAGAATCACACTTGTCCCAAAATCAAATGAAGATATTCTTTGGGACCTGAATTAATTTTTCTCAAATGAAATTTTACTATTCTGTATTTAATGTAACGACAGGAGCTTGTGGTGTGATTAGGCTCTTATAAATACGGGATAGTGACAGGGTTCGACTCAAATAAATATAGTTTGAATGACGCTCCAACATCCATTTCTGAAGAATACTTAGAAATAGCATTTCACTTCAAAACATTATATATATATATATATATGAACATGAGCCAACCTCTTTTTCCTTCTTTTTATTTAACAAACCTATTTACAAATTTAGAAGGTCATTTCTGACTACAAAAAAGATGATTTGCAGCACATAAGAGATGAACTAGTGCGGAGTACATTCCATTTCCTTGGTCTTCTACTCTGAAGTAGCTTTAGGCTTAGGATCTTGTTTATTTAGCAATACCTGCTCCAGTTTTGAGACTCCGCCACCATCTCCATGCACATATCACTGTTGAGCACACATCTAGTTTCAGCTTGATGAGATATAACTACATCATTCCTACTGGGATATTTTACTAGAACCGTTGAAAGTTATTGCCTCTTGACCTCAGGTTCCTCAGTTTTTGCAAATCTTCCTCGGATTCTGGGCTGACTATCAGCCAAAGCCTTCCGGCAAGCATACTGAGAGGGGGGGGGGGCAAAAAAAAGTTACTTTAGTTAGCAGATTTCAGAGTCTATTTACATTGGCTGAAATTAGCGTAAATGAAGCTAGTGCAACCATAGCGAGGGATTAGCCATGATTACTGAAGCTGGTTCTGACTTCATTCATCATAAAACTACAGCATCGAAGAGTAGAACTCTCAGAAGCTTCAATAGCTAAAGTGATGATTATGCTCATAAAACAAAATCCTTATCCATACTTCAAAACGACATGATCAAGAAGTCCAAGAAACTAATGGAAGAGGAGAGCTAAGATGATACATCATATGGTAGTTCTCCACCAGCACAGGCTGCACAACAATGGAATGTCTTTTTCAAAAATAGGAGAACATTTTGACTGCCAAGTTAGCAAATAGCAAGGTGGATTTCCTCAGATGAGGATCGTAAATAGAATGTGTAACATCATATGAAGAAACAGACAGTGATAAGGCAGTCAATGCAATCTCCAGATTATCTACAGTGCTCCTGTTCTTAAGAAATACTCACTTAGTTCGAAAGACGGAATTATTCCCTTACCTTGATTTTCCTGCCAAAATTTCTCTTTGTCCTCTTGTTCCTGTATCTGGAGAGCTTTTCCCTGCGTTCCTCACTCGTGCAGTTGCTCATAACAAGGGGCCTCTCAAGAGGAGATTGGATGAGGTTCACATTACCATTGCCATTACCCAGAGCCTGACACCAAAAAAGAAAAGGGTATCAATCATCTAGCCCTATCCTGGAAAAATGGCCACAAGTCTGTAGATCTCACAAAGCGAATTGGCATGTTGTATTCTGCTTTAAGTGAATCAATAGATGTCAATTATCCATCCAAAGGAGGGACAAACTCTGGGAATAACTTAGAGTCGAAAGGAATGTTGTTTCACAAAAAGAAGTATGATTGCCCCGAGTCTCCTGTTTCTGAATGGAGAGAGGATCCTCATAATGATTGTACTCGTTAGATTTGAGCTATATTCAAAAGCATGAATTGCTGAACTAATTGTTTTGAACTATGGATTTTTTTTTTCAAGTCATGTATTAGATATACTGTGAATAGTTGTGTAACAGAGATGCCTAATCAGAAAATTGAAAGCATGCATGCTGTCTACAAATTATTAATGAGAATTGAAAACTGAATCGAATTTAGAAATATCAGATCTTTACTTAAACCGCTAGTTCTGCTACTCTAAAATATTTGGGAAAGAAGCAAAATTCAGATAACATCCAGGATCAAGATCTAGCTTTCAGACGGTTGCTGCCACATCTGTAGCGTTTTCAGATCTCTTTCATACGTCTTTGCCAAAACCCCCCCCCCCCCGACTCTCTCCCCTGAAATTCATGGACCACTTCTAACCTCATATAAGATATTCCCTTTGCAACTTGATGCTGCTAAATTTTTTGAGAATTTAAATCCACTGGAAAAAAAAAATGCTTAACTTGGAATAGAGCAAATATAAGTGAGTTAGGTGATTGGTCTGACCTTAATATCCCCCTCGCTAAATGCCCTCCGCATTCCATAAACCTCACTGAAATCTATTCCTGGGAATTCAAGAAAAGCAGGCTTGATCATAGCTCCTTGCATCCAGTCCATTGAGCTCAAACATCCCAAACTGACACTTTTTGGTAATGGCACGTCATGAATTTGTCTGTTTACTTGAATTTTATTTTCATCTGTATTGAGAACAGGAAACTTGATATCCAGAATCTCACATAGTGATGACTCTATTGCAGTCTTCTCCAAAAGATCCTTTTTGCACTCATAGAATACCTCACTTAGAAGTTGCTCGCTTTGAAGAGCATCTATGTCGGTGGATTCTAATCCCTGTGAGGAAACAACATCTTCCCCGCAGGATATCATTGAGATGGCTGCTGCCACAGGATCCAGGTCCATGACTGGTTCTTCAATAATAGGTTCAGGAGCCTTGAACAGATCCCCCTCGGCTGCCCAGTCATACTCAGATATGGCAGAAGAGCTGACAATGTCACTCTGCAATAGACACAAGGAGAATGAAACACCAAAAGTAATTAACAAGTGGGAAGGTGTTAAAAGGGAATCGACTAAACCCCAACATGGTATAGTTAAGTGCAGAACAATGGAGAACAGTAGCTTAAACGAAAGAAATGAAGGAAAAGATGTTAAAAAGAAATCAGTTTAGCTAGTACAATATACAAGTATTGCAGCAATAACAAATTAGCAATAAAGAGACAATAATCATAATAACTACTAAACTACTGAAGCAGACGAGAAATATGCCTTGGAAAATTTTAGATGCAGTGTGACTGACTGTGATTTGCAATCGCTATGCTACCTGAAATAAACGTCAGTCTGAGTACATGAAAACCACTAGCACGTTTTACTTCTTGTATTTATCCAATTTTTTCAACTTTTAAGCTTGTGGCTGTTGATTGGCCTTACGATGCCAAAATATTTTGAGAGAAAACCTGCCTAATTCTTCAATTCAATGACTCCCCAAATTATGAACTCGTTTGAGCAGGAAGAAAGTTCAAATTGTATGTCATCATCGTCCTGCTTAAACAAGACCTGCAGACAGGATTTGGACCATATATACGCTATTCCTAAACTTTTTCAGCAAGAGACTTTAGCAAGGGCTTTAAGGAATTTGAAGTACAAACTCTGAACTGCCCAAAATTCTTTGAGCATGTAACAGGTTAAATAACAAAAAATTATTTAAAAAAATACAGAAATCTCTCTTGAATTTTGCTAAAATTGCAGAGACCTTACCTAAAACGATAAGTCACTCTAACCTAGTTCAATTTTTTTTTTTTACTAAAATAACCTTTGTTGACCTAAATATCTAATTTTTCCGATTAGGAGAAAATAAATGGAGGATACCTTTGGTCAAAAGAAACTAAAATTGGATTAAAGTTTGTGGTAACTCCATGCTCAAGGGAAATTTCCGCATATGAAAATTGAGGGAGATTTGTGTAATTTATTCTAAAAATTTAAAGGCGAGAACTTTCTAAATGTCATCACAAATCAACCACTAAATAACTCCAAATTCATACTGTATATCAGAAGCCCGGAACGAAGGAAAGGTATACTCACACACACACAAACTGGATATACAGAGAAAAGTCCAGGGACATTCAACGATTCAAATTACAAAGACTCTATTCGTTGAATAAGGATCAAAGTTTTCTTCCCAGGGAATGCCCAAAAGAATTAAACTTGGTAACCCCATCAACAATTCAATGAAGGAAATCAGCGTACAAGTCAGGTTTTGATTAGTCTAATGCACCAACCCTAATTGCAAGAGTTCCTTACCTTAAAAAAGCACTTTGTTTTAATCATCAATACAGCAAGCCATAGCAAGAGTAGAAATAGATTCAATACAGCATGATTTTCTGCTTTGTCAAACTAAATTTAGTGCCCGACAAGACCATAAAGGAATGATTAAGTTGAGCATTGATCACCTCCTTTCCCCTAACTTCTTTTTACTGTAAAGAAATAAAGAATATAAAGAACTTTTGCTCTTTAATCTCCCTCAGTGCGACACAAAAAGACAAACCCCACTAAGAAGTCTCACCAGAATTTTTTTGAAAAAAAATGGGAGAAACATTATAGAACACGGAACTAACACAAGGGAAATATTTTCCACTAATACTATCTTCTTCCTTTTTTTATATCTCTTGTCCCATAGCTTTTACAGATCCAGTTTATAAAGCAAACTCCAGCTGGTTCCGTTTGTGTCATGAGAAAGCAGTCCAAAATGAAAGTTTGAGGGGAAAAAGGTATGAATTCCCGAGGAGAGTAAAAGCAAAAGCATCAAGGTAACATTTTGCTTCTCCTCTTTCATATCATCAATCGAGTGAGAAACTTTAACTTGCTAAATAACATATTTAACTAATTCTAGAAAACAGAGTGTTGCACTTTAGTTTTCCTCATTTGCTCCACAGAAGAGCAGAAAGCAGGGGAGGAAAAAAAACAGGCTTTAATGTTTTTCCAAAAATAACAAGCAAGAAGGCATGAACCAAATGCAGATCAACGAAGCACGGATGAAGGGAGAAGCTGGAGAAAACCGAGGAAGCAAGATAAGCTAAAGTTTGTAAGATATGACAGGGGAGAGTACCACAGAAGCATTGGACTTGTGGATTTTGCAGTACTCCTCAAGTTGTTGAAGTTCTTGGGAGAAATTCTGGAAATACGGGAACAGGAGGCCCGTCTCTGCATACATTTCTCCAATACAAACACACTTTAGAAAGCTAAACTCAGAGGTTCAACAAGAAACAGAGAAATAAGCTCCCCAGAAAACCCGAGTAAAAGCAGAGCAGCAACAATAACAAGCAGTGATAGGGAAAACAAACAGAGAGGGAGAGGACAGAGAGAGAAGGCAGGAGGAGGGTAGGGAAGGGGTAATGGTTGGCTAAAGAGAATGAAGATGATATTTAGGGAGAAGGAGGAAAGGCAAGAGATATAAATATACATCAACTAAAAAAATGGTAGGGAGGGAAATAGGGGGAGTAATTAGAGGACAGAATAGGACTTAAAGGAAAGATGATGTAAGAAAGTATATATATTAAATAAAAACAAAAAACAAAAATGAGAAAAGGACACCATCATTTTATAATGGCAGTGTCCCCATGTCCCCTGCTAATGCTCTTCCAAAAATGAGCTTGGCCCTCTTATTTTATTTCATAGTTCTGGAAGGACCAATAAAATAAAATTTGAAACTAGTAGCTAGTGGTAGTAATATTGCATTATTGTAATTGCAAATGGCAGCCGAGATGATGAATTGAATCAAGCGATGCAGTGGTGGGTTGGACTGTGACGGTCGTCAGTCACCCATTACTATGCGCAAACACTACAGTTAAAGTAGGCACCTATCCTCCGAAGCTCCGTCAGTTCTCCGTCACGCCCGCGCGCGTACGGCGCTTCACTTCCTTGCCCTTTTTGGCCTTCTCCTTTTACTGGTATTTTTTTTATTCTTGCAATCATTTTTTATCATTTATATTTAATTATTTATAATATAATACTCTTCCGGTCCTAATTATAAGACCCAATTGACTTATTTGAGAAGATTAAGAAAGTAAGTTAAGTTGGTTATTTATAATAAATAAGTGTTGTCATTCCTAAAATATCCTTGCTAATTAAGTATATTGACTAAAACTATCATTATTAGAAGGATTATCTTGGAAAAAAATGCATAAATATAAGAGACAAAATGGATTGGGGTCTTATAATTAGGACCAAATAAAAAGTCAAATGGGGTCTTATAATAAGGATCGGAAAAGTAATACACTAGCAGTATATAAATAGAAGTTTATGAAAAAAGGAAAAAGTGTTTTGGAAAAGTAAAAGAAAAACCTGACTTTCTCTCTTCTTGTTTTTTCCCCCCTTTTTCTGCTCTCTTCCTATTAGGTTGGATGGAGGAGAGAGTGACCCAAGCCCACTAAGTGAGAAATTGGGGGAGGAAAATGATGGAAAGTAAATTTATTTGGCAGGAAAAATCAAAGTTGGAACTTGGAATCTTGAAGCTACCTTGCAAAATTCTTAAAATATGCAAAGAAACTTTAAACAAGTTCTAACTTTTAAGAATTTACAAGTGACTTTTACGGCCCTTTTCAGAACTCCTACCCTTCTATCAACTAAGTTTGCCTTCTAATATTTTGCACCAATTTTCCTCCAAACAAGTTTTAATACTTCCTAGAATAGAAAAACTCAGAACTTTTATTTCATATATAAATTATTATACATATAAATTCAAAGGAATAACAGGATGATATAAATATACTCCTAATATATAAGTAAAGCAGCGGCCAAATACTTATGAATGTGAGGAAAAGATCCAACAGTGATAAATGCGTCGCAGTGCGAGTAGGTGTCATGCTAATAATTATTCAGTTTGAAAAAAAGGATTAAGTTAAAATATTTATTTTAGTTTTAAATATATAGCACCTCAATTTTTAAAATTTTTCCCATTTAAATTTTTTTAAATTATACTTTTTAAAATTTCATAACTTTTCTCACTTTTTTTCCTCTCATATTTAATGTGCAATCTTTTATATGACTATTTTAGGAAAAAAATACATATTTTTGCATAATAATAGTAATAATAAATAATTAAATTGATTAATTAAATCTTATATATAAAGTAAAAATAAAACAAGGACACCAAATTGTCCAGAATTGTTGTTTTACCCCCACCTCTCTTTCTCCATGGTCCATCTTTTTGGAACTTCTCGTCTCTTCTAGGCTTCTAGCATAGGTCGTATAACATAGCACATATCCCCCACAATTCTCTTTTTTTTTTGGACAAAAATTATTAATGGATGTAAGCAATATTTTAAAGAAAAATATAAAAACAAATAAAACAGTTAATAAAAATATAATTTGAAGGAAGTGGGAGGGTTAAATTGGGAATTTCAAATGGGATCCCATAAATGGGAGAATAAGGAGAAGACGGCAGAGGGGAGAGATATTTTGTGGAGTGTTTGGGGTGACGAAGATGGGGGAGCGAATATGCATGTGAGGTTACTACGTCTTTCGCATATCCACAAACAAGCCGTGACCTGTGATTAGTAAGTGTTTGGAACAACGCACTCATAAAATATTTATTGTTTTTATTTTCTCGCTTTGGGGAATATCCCATTCGTACCTTATATTTGATCCCTTCCACCCATAATTGTATATGCCCTTTAAATCTTGTGCCGTATTACCTCATCATGTTACTTTTATTTCTAATTTTGCAAAACGTGTCCAATAATACTCGAGTCTGGTTCAACAATATAATGCCCCCTATCCATTTCATTTCTCCTTAGTCTGCTCTTGAATTACCACCAACAAATATGAAAAATTATTTTAAAAAAAACATAAACTCACTCTTGCACACACATCCATAACTTCCACAAAAAATATCACTTCATCTAATCTTTAATATAAAATTTAGTCGATGACTAGATTTAGTTTAAAATATAAAATGTTGTTAATTTATCTTATATTTTAAATTTGTTGTTTTTTGAACTAATTTACTTATAAAATGGTATTTCATCTATTGCTACACATTGTTGTTTTTAAAAAATATTTTATTTATTATAATTAATTAATTTATCTAAATTAATCAAGTAACTGTTATAATAAGAATTTGATTGAGCACATATATATAGTCTAAAACATAATACGTCAATTATATATATATATATATATTCTATGTAAGATTAATATGAAGAGTATGGATCAAATAAATGAATGATGCTTTTTTTTTAATGCACTTATGTTTTCCTTCTCCATTCAAATACGTGTTATAATACATATATCAATTATTTTTATCATAGAGAATAGAAATAAAATGAAGCAGGCAACAAGTTTTGGATGACGCATCTATGTGGGCAGAGTTTTCTTAATCGGTTAGTATAAAATTTGCTCCTTTGAGTTTATCCTCATTTTAGTTTTAGTCCCTCAAATTTCTTTTTATTTAAGACGTTGGTCCCTATAATCTAATAAAAACTTGGATCATTTTACCTCTTAAGGAACCAAAACCTATAGTTTAAAACTTAAGAGACTAAAACCAAAAGAAGGATAAATTTAAAAGACAACATGTTTTTGTGGGTGGAGTTTTCTTAATTATCAATCAGAATAGCAGATTCCCTCCCTCGTGTCTTATTTGAGATCGGTATAGGTTGATTAATTATTTAATGCCGACCCAATATGAAGTCTAATGTAGTGATGATCAATTTCTGTGGGATATAATTATTATATCTCACCGTTTAATTCTGAATCAAATTATTAACTTTTTGAAGCTAGCTAGCTGTGTGAGTGTGCAACAGGGATTAATTATTTGTTTACCCTCACTCGTTATTAAATTATTAGCCGTGTGTTATTCAAAGATGGTATCATAATGTATTAAATATTGATTGGGGCGAAGTTTGGTGTTAAGAATATATTTTTTCTTTATTGCCTTCAAGATTTCATGTATCTTCTAACGATTAAAAATGAATCGAACTGTGCTGAAAACATATTTTAATAAAAGCCATCACACATCATTTCAAATAATTTAACCGGGGTGCGCAGGAATTTAACCTTCTGAGTTCATCTGTCAACCGGTGTTTGGATCAACTGGCTGTGGAGATCATTTCAGTTTTAACTTAACGAATAATCTCATGTTTGAGTCCTGGACATGGAAGTATGATAATAACTCCATGATAGCAAGGTTTTCTCCATTATGAACAACTGTTCATTTATTCTAGAACCACGAAATTCGTCTTCATCTGTGATATTTGCAATTTGATTTTTCCTCAAATTGAAAATACCACTCCAATCTGTACTTTTTAAACTCGCAACATGTATGGAGCCAATTTGGGTGTTTAATATGGTGACAAACTAATGCTCATGGCTTAAAACCTATTTATGCCAAGAAGAGGTAGTTTAAAATTCCCATTCTTATTGTTTATAAATAAAGATTGTTTTTCTCAAAAACTGATAACTAAGAGACAATACTTTAGATTATGTACACAATACAAAATCAATTATTAAAAATAAAATTACATTAAATTTGAAGTTTTAAATTTTTAGTACAAATTATAATTTTTCAAAAGGCTATACAAAAATTTTTTTAGAAATCCTTATGTATTTTTAGAAAAAAAAATGAACGAATAATACTGTACATATGGATCATTTACGTAATCATACATACCCCACAGAATTAAAAAAGAGGTTGGGTGTAAACAAATCATGGTTTTAAAAGTAATTTTACATAAAGTAAGCATGTGAAAATATGTTTGCTTTTAACCCCTAAGTCAAAACCTATTCTAACCTTGCACACCCGAGATGATAAATGTATCTAATAATATCATTAAATGATATAATAATGGTGTTTGACAAATGATTAAAAAAATATCATACAGACATTTTTTTGGCCGGATTTATCATACCGACATCTTAAAAGATACTACCTCCGGTTCTAATTATAAGACCCAGTTGACTTATTTGAGGAGATTAAGGAAGTAAGTTAAGTTAGTTATTTGTAATAAATAAGTGTTGTCATTCCTAAAATATCCTTGCTAACTAAGTATATTGGCTAGAACTATCATTATTAGAAGGATTATTTTGGGAAAAAATGTATAAATATGAGAGACAAAATGAATTGGAGTCTTATAATTAGGACCAAACAAAAAGTCAAACGGAATCTTATAATAAGGACCGGAGGTAGTATATATGAAATTTATGAATTGAAAGAAAGACGTGACTATTAATAGTCATGCGCAGAGAATAAACAGCCCCTGCTTCTCTCAAGGGAGAAAGCAAAATAGTCGTTATTTATTTTACCATTTACCACAAGAAGTGTCGGTGATGAGTAAGTATCTGGATTTGTCTCTCCAATTCAGTATTCTCTGGTATTGAAATGAGGCGAAAACTTTTTACGTTTTAAGTTTTGAAAAGAAAAACTATTAATCAAATTAAAAAAAAGAGACACAATAAAATAATTATATATTTTTGTTTAGAAAAATAACTATAATTTTTTTTGATAAGAAAATAATGCAGGAATTCATCATATAAAATGGTTATTTAAATCAAGTAAGACTGGAAGCAATTATTTTCTCAGTAGCACTCAAAATATCAAACTAGTTTTTATGCATTTAGCAATTTAAGATTTTTAGTAGCAATCAGTATTCTAAAATAACTTTTATACATCTAACACCTCAAAATTTTTTTTAATAGAACTCCTACAGTCTTTAATATAAGACCCATTTAATTAATTTGATTAGATTAAGGAAGTTAGGTAAATTAGTTAATTATAAAAAATGTGACACGTTTTTTCTAAAATACCATAATCATCTTTCTCAATACCCTCTCTTCTTCTTTTACTTGATTATAGTTGAAGGAGTATCTATAGGGGTAATTTAGAAAAAATTGATAAATATGATAAATAAGTCTTATGTTTAGGATTAAAACCAACTCAACAATTGAGTCATATATTAAAAACCAGAAGAGAATTAAGAATGTTTAGTTTACAACACTTGTTACGGCTGGGATAAATATTTTAAAGATAAAATTCCAGTAAAAAATCATTTTAAAATACTAAGTGCTATTAAAAAACAGTTTAAGATTAAATGCATAATCTCTAAAATTTGCTTCTTCAAAATATTACTTTAAGGTATAGGATTTAACCTGGCGTTGGAATAAAATTCTTAGAGCATGTCCATATGCGAAAGAGGACAGAGAAATAAAATAGAGGCTATGGAGGGCCTAACAAATTCCAAATCAATCATAGGGTGCAAATTGCAAACGCCGACGAAATGTAGTTGAGCAGATACAAATTATGTTGTCATTTTCACAATCCTAATCGGATTGACTTGTTTCCACTTCAATAATCACTTTCCTCTGTCTTAATCTTAATGCTATTGCTAACCCTGTTAGATATTTCTCATTATTTAATTCACCCCTTGGATTTCACAGCTACCCCAAATTACTCTTGTTTATTGTATCTGTACTAATTATCCCTATAATTTATTATTATCATTATTTTATTTGATTTTACTGTCACCAATTAACTAGACATTGCCATCATGAATTAATTAAAATAAAGCTGCGCGCAACAACAGGATACGTATATGATGCCCTTTTGACCTCTTTATTTTTCCAGAGCCTCCCTGAAAATCAAGGAATGCATCATTTTTATGTGCAAGGGTAATAATATAGCTTATCATTGACCTCACGGCCAGTCAAATTTTTCTACGGAATAGGGAAAAGGAATACTTAATTCCTTTTAAAAAATATTACATGTTTGATTATTTTAATAATTAATTATTTGGCGGTGAAATTGTGAATTGATGTTTTGAATTAAATAAACAAAAAAAAAAAAAAAGGCGGGGTGGATAGGTTCTGGGTTCCAACTTTCCAATCGGATCAGATTATTCAGATTCGCTTTCCAATGTGGTGAGCCCTATTCCTCCATATTCGCAAATTGGATTCAACAATTTAATTTAAGATTAAAATATTGTATTTTGTCTTAATTACACTGATATTCCCTCTATTTTTAAAAGCATGTATTTAAAAATAATAATGATAATAACAAAAAAGGGTAAATATCAAAAGAAGGTAGCCCCCTAATAAACTATATTCATTCTCTTCTTCTTCTTTTAATCAGCGGATATGTTTAAAAAAAATTAAACATAGATTGTACCTTTGATTAAATTGGAATCCGTAATGAAAGGATTAATCACCGAATTAATTGGAGGAATTGGAACCTGTTTTTGTTTGTTTGTTTGCATTGCCAGAGGGGAATTCAAACCCTTGATCATACATGATAATGACGCGAGAGTATAATAATATTGATATTCGTTCTTCTCCTTTCTTTCTTTTTTCTTTCTCAGAATTAAATGAGAATGGAAGTTTTTTGGAGTGAGATTTTAAGTGCCATATGAAAATAAGACAAATGAATTATTAAAGCAAGGTTAAAACGTTGTGTATCGAGAAGTAATAACATCAAATTTGAGATGAGACAGAGACAATTAAGTTAATGATGGTGTAATAATGTTGAAAAAATTTGGTTTGATTGGTGATGATGATGCATAAGGAAGCCAAGTTGGGAGGCAAATGGATGATGATGGTATTGATGGAGGAATATGAACAAGTTGGGCTCTACAGTAAGCTAATAGAAGGTCCCCTCTTTCTCTGTTTCTCTGCCACCACAAAATAAAATAAATTAAAAGGCTGCAAAAGAATTTAGGGCACTCTGTCCTTTAATTTTAAGGGCATGGGCAGTGGCTTTATGCAGGAGGATGCTGTATGAAAAGGAACCTCGAATTCCCATATTAGGAAATAAAGAATTGTTTCGCTCATGACAAAGCAAAAAAGGCATTCCTATAGGAACCTGTATATATATGCAGCTCCGAAAAGGACCTCAGGTTCTAGATTTTTAGGTGGCCCGTGTTCTGTGGCAATTAAGCAAATGCTCTCTCTGTGGAATATAATTATGGGGAGTGAGGATGAGAAAGAAGAATGCAAAATCAAAACCAAAATTCAATAAAACCGGGTTAAATTTGGTATTCTTGATTCAATCATTTCGGTTCTGAAGTCCAGTTTAGATAATTGTTCATATTATTTTAGAACTTGTTTGTTAGTATTTGTAAAAGTGATTTTTATTCCAACTTCAATCTGCAAGCAGGACTTTATTTTGTAAAATTGATATTTCAATACACCTTTATTTATAAAAAAAAAACTAATTAAAATATCAATTTGGATTTTGTAACTCTACAAATTTCAAAATGTGGTTTTAGGTCAAACTTAATTTTGGGAGGGGGGATTATTTTTACTCCAAGATCGGTCCAAACATAGTTTTTTAACCCATTGATTTTTTTTAACTTTTAAATAGGTTTTTAAAATTACAAAAGACAATTCGAGCAAGCCCTTAATTTATGTGGCTCAATCTTTAATTTGAGCCGTAATAAATCTTTTAAAACGTAAAGTATCATTAAGCATATTTAATATTGATATCAAAATCAAGCTGAATCACACTCAACATCTTATGATAAATTTTGTAAGGTTGATTTGCATACAAGGTACTCCCTCTAATCGGTAATATAAGTCATTTTAATTAATTTATTGGAATAAAAAAGTGATAATGAACTGAATTGAAATTTCTTCCCAGCCACATACATAAGGAATGAAGTTGTGAATAAGAAAGGGAAAAAAATAAAATGTCACATTCAAAACATTAAGTATAGAAATAAAATTACCAAATCAACATTAATTAACCAATGGAGATTTAATTATAATGGAAGGAGTTAGTCATCCATAACGTAATGAACTAATATTTGAATCCCTGTTAAAAAATATCTATATATATTTAGTATCTAACAATATCTCAAATACGATTGTCTTTAATTAAAGAATATCTATGCCTAAAAAAAACTAAACATTAATTAACCTCCAAATAACTTAAATAAACTTACGTAGAAGTGACATATGAACGCAAAGGGAAAAGCAGGATAAAAGTAGCAAGACAGTGCCCGGGTCCACGTATATGATGTTGGCTTCTCTTCATCTATTTGGCTGCCTCAACTTTCCCAAATGTATTTGACCAAAGGGGTAACTTACTCACCACACCTGAATTGCTTGTAGTGTGAATTAAAGAAGAAACACCGTAACAGTAATATTATTCTCGTTTTACATAAACGACAACCAGCAAGAGATTTGAATTGATTGGCATATAGGTGTGGTTGATTTTAGTTCTAACACAGATGGAATAAAAGACAATATTGTCAACTACTGGTTGTCCTAGTAACAACACTAATTAACTCGGTATTAACATGTTTGTGTGTGCACGCACGCATTTAATTGTATTATGTAAAAATTTAAAAAAAAATCGATATAAACATTTATGGATGTGCACTGTGGTGAGACTAGTCGACAGCATGAGAAGGCGGAATAGTTCCCTTGGCCTATAGAAAGGAATCTCAAGCTGGATCATTCACTTGGAATCTGCTCCCGCAATATTCAATAATTTAATGGCACCAAACAAACACACACCACATATACAATAATTCTCCTTCTTGTCTTATAAAGGAAAGGAAAAAAAGTTGATGGGAAACATTGAAAAGGACAAAAATGGCTATAACGTGAAAAAAGAATCAACGTGCTGTGGGCATGGGACACTATCAATCAAACGCAGACAGTACACTTGCTGTTCCCCAAAACAAACATTACTACTATTATTATTATTTTAACACTACTTCTGGTCGCCAGTTAACTAATCAGGTAGGTTAGGTTAGAGAAAAAAAGTTAAGTTAGTTATTTGTAATAAATAAGTGTTACTTTTTTTAAAATATCTTTACTAATCAAGTATATTAGTTATAACTATTATTATTAGAAGAACTGGCTTAGAAAATAATACATGAATATAAGGAACAAAATAGATTGAGATTTTACATTTAGAATCAAAATAAAAATCAAGTAGTAGATGTAGTATGTGTTATATGCTGCAACAATATTGTTGTTGTTGCCGG
Organism: Neltuma alba; assembly: GCF_004799145.2. Taxonomy (NCBI): domain Eukaryota; kingdom Viridiplantae; phylum Streptophyta; class Magnoliopsida; order Fabales; family Fabaceae; genus Neltuma; species Neltuma alba. The sequence continues at coordinate 59,739 of NW_021635861.1, read as the reverse complement.
ATTAATTCGTGAGGTGATTATTACCCAAGCGTCAATTTGGGAGCCTTGGGAGTATTAGGGAAATCAAAATTGATAATAAATAAAGGCAAAGCCAAAGAGGAAGCAAACAAAACCAGAAAAGGATATGGCTTCCCAGTCACAGCTGGATTTAATGAGACTGCCCTCTTTGTGTTTTGTCCCTTTACAGCCCATCTCTATCCATCCCCTTCATTTTAAATTTTAATTATTTATTTGCCTCTCTTGGTCTCGCACATACACATTTAATGTTTAATACTCCTCCGATCCTTAATACAGGATTCAATTTTTAAGTTGGTTTTGATCCTAAATATAAGACTCATTCTTCATATTTATCAATTTTCTCTAAATTATCTCTATTGATACTTCTTCGACCATAATCAAGTAGAAGAGGGAGAGGAGGTATTAAGAAAGATGATTATGGTGTTTTAAAAAAAATGTGTCACTTTTCTTATAATTAACTAACTTACCTAACTTCCTTAATCTAATCAAATTAGTTAAATAGATCTTATATTAAGGACCGGAGGAGTATATAGTCATCGCTCCAAGTAAATTTTACACCTTCAATTAAATCCGACTCGCTAGTTTAATTAATTAATGATTCGATCTTGCTTTTGCTTTTTATTTATTTTTATTCCACAGGACAAATGAATGAAATTAAAGGTTCAGATTAAATCCGTCAAATTTTCACCAAAAAAGTATTATTCATGTCAAAAGGAATTGTTAGTCTCCCGTTTGTATTACTATCTAGCTGGACAATGACATTAGATCAAACATGTCACTTCCTCCATTTTCTTACTATAACAAAATCACGTGATTTAAAATATTAGTTAAATTTGATTAAAGACAATAAATATGTAAAGTACTCCCTCTGTTCCTTATTATAAGAGACAAATAACCGAAGTACGTTGATCAAAAAAACAGTTAACATTAGTTAAGAACAATTAATGTGTAAAAAGTATAATTTTTTTTCCAAAAATGCCCTCATTAATAAGGAGAGAGAGCATGAGAGAATAATTAAATTATTAAAAGAAAGAGAAGTGAGAGGGAGAGAGAGTGTGAGTTGGAGATAATAAATATGAGTAAAATAGTAAATCAACACAAAAAAGTAGAGACAACTTGTAAGTGTCTCTTATATATAGGAACATGCTATAAGCATCAAATGTCTCTTATAATAAGGAACGGAAGGAGTATATACATATTTTTAATTATGCCGTTATTTATAAAGAGAATATGATAAATAATAAGTGAAAATTCATCACAGAAAGATAGTAAGTAACATATATTTAATAGGATTAAGAGTGAAAAGACATATTTAAAATTTCAATCAAAGAGTATTCGTTTCTTATATTTAGGAATACCATTATGGAAAATATTGTTTCTTATAAAAGAAACAGAGAGAGTACTCATTTAATCATCCCTAGGGAAAATTAATCACCATAATTTTGTTTCCAACGTCATTTATTAGGCAATAACAATAATAAATGCACGACAATAAAATTAAATTAAATGGACTGATTAATGACATGGATCATGGATTGAGGGGGGGTCAAAGATGCATAGTGAAAGAATCCATTTCAACTTCATTAGTAATGTGATTAATCTTAAGCGTGAATTACTTCAAATTAAATCAGCAAATTATGAAACGTTGAACCAATGTTGAGGGCAATGATTGAGCTCGTAGAATTGTAGTATACAAATGAATGAGTGAACGCGAGAAAGATAATAAAACAGACGGAAAAATGTGATCTAGTATGATCCAGGCCTTATGGACACATTATATATAACACCCTTTCTGAATTTTGTATTACTTTTTTAGAACCTGTTTGATTTTTATTTTTATTTTAAATATAAGACTATAATCTATTTTGTCTCTCATATTTATTTATTTTTTTCAAAGTAGTTCTTCTAATAATGACAGTTCTAGTCTTGATTAACAAAAATATTTTATGAAATACAGCACATATTTATAACAAATAATTAACATAACTTATTTTTTTGATTTACTCAAATTAGTTAATTAACTCTTATATTTAAGACAAGAGGTAGTAATTTATACATCTATACACAAGATTTTTAAATATCTAGATAGCCAGACTACCCCCATTCTCATCCCCTCACCATGATGATTGAATATGTCGTGAATAAAAATCCAAATAATAATAATTTTTTTTCCAAATTGTATGCACTTATCTTTTTTTTTTTTTTGCATTTGTAAGTGTGCTAATTAAGTAAACCCCACTGATTATACTTTCGTTATCAAGGGGGACCTCTTTCTATCTTTTTCTGCCAGTGATGTGATTTTAAATTTTAGTGATGTGATTTTAAATTTTAGGATATAAATGGGAATGTGTCCAAAAAATAATGATAAAGATGGAGAAAAATCAAATAAAAGACGAAATTTACTCTCACCAATCAACTTCAAGGATGGAAATATATAGGGTGAAAATAGAAGGATAACTGACGTTGAATTTGTTTCATAACTTTTGAAATCAGTGAGAAGACTTGAAAAAAACAACTACTGGAATATAAAAAGTCTCTATCTGCAGGGTTCATACCAGAGACAAATTGCTTAAAGTTGCAGAGTTTACTTTTAAAAAAAATAATTATAATATATACGAGACTATAAACTAGTTTATAAATACACAACAAATTCAAGTGAAGTTTCTACAATTGACTTTTTTGTACCAAAATAATAAACATACAAGACAGTGAGGAATAAAGATGATAACTAGCAGTTATGAGTTGATGCCTCTAGAAGACTTATAAGCATAATTTCACATTAGACTTTTGGCCAAGTAAGAAAAAACTATATTAGGCTGAGAAAGAAAAAGAGCAACTCAGCAAGGAAACATTCACACAAGTTCAGCTGATTTTCAGATGTCTTTTTAGAGCAAATTATTTGCAGCCACTTGCACTGGATCGTACTATACATCCATACATATGTCACGCATAAATATCATCCGCAAATAATAAAATGATAATAATAAAAATGACGATAATGATATTTCCATTTCATTGGCAGTAAGGATTATCAAGTCTAATCCCTTTGCTCATGCATTTCAAATCAACTTTCGATGGAAATAATTCACGAGTGAAATGACAACTAAAATTGATCCAATAAATACTTATAATATATTCCTCCAGTCCTTAATATAAAATCTATTTAACTAATTTGATTATATTAAGAAAGTTAGGTAAGTTAGTTAATTATAAAAAGTATAACATATTTTTTCTAAAACACCATAATCATCTTTCTTAGTATCTTCTTTCCCTCACGTACTTGATTATGGTTAAGGGAGTATCTATAGAGGTAATTTAGGAAAAATTGATAAATATGAAAATAGGTCTCATATCTAGGACTAAAATTAACTCAATAATTAGGTTATATATTAAGGAGCGAAGGGGTATTATTGATGACGAGGAACTTATTAAATTACAAGCAGCTAATAATAACAACATTTTAATGATAATTTCCAACCTCGTATATTAGGGAGGACTAACTATGCGGGGATATAACCTCTCAAATTTTCAAATCTTTTTCTTAATATTATTCCGGGGCAAAAGTGAATTAACCCCATCTAGTGTTCTAAAATATTTTTTAAAATTTTTTTTCCCAACATTTTCCCTTAATATGTTATATATATATATATATATATATATATATATATATATCTAATTTTGGCCTCTCCATGACTAAATATGGGCTCTACCTTTGAGAATTACATTACCAACCACACTTGTCGAGTGTGAGTTCTGTTCTTTTACGAAGAAAGACCGAACATATAAAGTTCATTTGTGCCTTACTAATTAAAGTGAAGAGCAAACAGACTTCCAAGATCGAAGTCTTAGTTACAAGTAATAAATAACATAACTTATTTTTGTAAATTAACATGGGATTGATAATAATTTCTGGCACGAAGAAAATGGTCAGGGTTAATATATGCGTGTGTGCTTTAAATAAATGTCTCAGGCAAATGAATCAACCCCAACTCCTATTAAAATAAATTCCTGTGAGTATATATTTAACATTTTTTTAAAATAAAGCAATGCCTCTCCTAATTTTCTTTTTTGAAAAAAATGTCATTTCAGTATGCTACAGAAGAGAGCAGCTATCCAACACGCAACACAATAATGGGATTAATATAAGAATCCAAAGTTTAATGTGCATTGTGGGGTATAAGGGAATGTTGGGGGGCCCGAATTGCTTGGGCACGCTACATGAGCACTAATGATAAAAAAAATAGTTTCTGAAATTAATTTATATAAAAATACCAAAAATCATAGAGAGCATATTATTTATAAACTATTTAAATTCAATTCAATATTTTTTTATTTTTAATATTACTTAACACTTTTTACTAGACTGAATAATTTTATTTTTATTTAATTTAGTCACTGTCGCTAGGGCCTGATTTTTCTGGGGAAACATATCTTCCAAGTGTCATCTGGCTCGGTTACCACTCAGTAAAATAAATTATGGAGTAATCTGTCTCGTCATTTTCAACATAATTGCATTATTATTTCTTTATTTGACTAAGCAAATTAATACTACCTCCGATTCTTGATATAACATCCTATTTGATTTTTATTTTGATCATAAATATAAGATCTCAGTCCACTTTGTCTTTTATATTTATATATATATTTTTTTCAAAGTAGTCTTTCTAACAATGATAGTTATAGTCAATACACTTGATTAGTAAGGATATTTTAGAAAAGATAACGCTTATGTAGGACAAATAACTAACTTAACTTACTTCTTTAATCTCCTCAAATTAATCAACTGGTTCTTATAATTAAGATCGGAGATTCTTGATATAACATCCTGTTTGATTTTTATTTTGATCATAAATATAAGATCTCAGTCCACTTTGTCTTTTATATTTATATATATTTTTTTCAAAGTAGTCTTTCTAACAATGATAGTTATAGTCAATACACTTGATTAGTAAGGATATTTTAGAAAAGATAACGCTTATGTAGGACAAATAACTAACTTAACTTACTTCTTTAATCTCCTCAAATTAATCAACTGGTTCTTATAATTAAGATCGGAGATAGTATTTTATGCGCGCCAAATATGTTGGAATTAAATTAAATTAATTACGGCGTAATCTAGCCCTCACCATAGTGAGAGGCTCAATTCCTTGTGGTGTCAGGTGTACATGGCAAGGGTCTTATGATAACCACTAAAACCTCTTTAAAAAATCTACGACGCGAGAGGATTAGTTATTAGTATCAAGAGTAAATATTTTGGGCTCAATTATTTAAAAAAAAAAACCTTAAATTGTTTTGTATTTACTCTTCTTTTTTTTTTTTTTTTGCTTCACAAATATTTATTCAAATTTTTTATTTAAATTAAGAGTAGTAATATGATGTAGCTGCTTTATGTCCATGGTTGTATTGACATTATGAGATTAGAGATGACGCCATTCTGTGCACCGATTGAGATGTCTCACCAAAATGAAGCGTGCCTTTGCAAGTTGAGACATTGCAAATCACCAATTCAATTTACAGAACCTTTTTTTTTTCAAATTTTGTTTTGTTCTAGTAGTTAGTGTTTCTTGTAACCAGTATTTGGTGAAAAATGAACAAAAAATAAAACGAAAGAGGTCATTTTCTCGAGCATACTGTGAAATCCAAGCCATGAAGCCTCCCCCAGAAAGAGGCCAAAGCTGGAGGCACTATCCACCTTTATGCGGAAAGCAACATTTTCGATAGTGACATTAATTGTGATAATATAAATATGTGTTTTGCATTGCCTCACATATACATTATCAGAAAAACAAACTACTCAATCCATTAAATAAATTAAACGCAGCCCAACGTAAATTCTCACCACTTGTAACAACCTAGCTCCAAGAAAACAATTGAATATATATATATATATTTATATGATAGAAATTAGTACAGGAAACATTACAATTAATAACGTGGAAAGCTTTTCAATTCAATGATGAAAATCACTGGTTGTCATGAGGTATTTGGATGGAAATCAAAATATAATTTTAAAAGTGATTTTATAATATACGAAGTAAGTATGTGAAAAGAATTTTATCTCAACTTATATAAAAGTATTTTTGGAAAAAAAATAAACGCCCCCTGGCTCTATAAAAATCAGCTCCTTTATAATTAAAATAGGGTACAAAAAAATCTCAACTAATGTGCAATAGAAAATGAAGAAATTAAACTAAAAATACCAAAAAAAAAAGAATGAAATATGAACTAAATAACTCTCACATTGGGGAACGAATTGACAATCCAATCATTAAAAATGACGTATTGGGTTTTTCAAACCTATTAACAAAATTTAAACCCAATTCAAAGATTATTGAATGCATATATGCTATTTTATCAAAACTATCCTGGAAAGATTCAAAAATTCTGTCTAGTTTTTCATAAAGTGATGAATTAGTGTCCAAATCATTGCAAGGAAAGACGCTCATATCTAATACTTGACAGCATCTTAAATATGATTACTTCTAATAGAAAAATATCTATACATGAAAAAAAAAAAAAGAATTTTCCCCCTTAAATTTTGGTGTGTATTCCGCACAAATCAAATATGTACAGCTCCTCCTCCTCTTCGGTTGTCCTGCCTTTCCAAATTTATTTGTTTTACTCACATTTGCTGGTACGTAGTTTAGATTTTTCAATCTTGGCTTCAGATTTGTGGTTCAAACTAGCTGAGGAGGAGAAACCAATGATTTGCGTGAAGATGAAATCACTTGTATCTCTCTGTGTTTTTATTATATTGGGCACCAGCTTTAATTTGCTATAACATGCATGTCTGTACCGTGTTTGTGGGGGGCGTCCATGTGAAATGATGAAGATCATATGTGTGTGTGTGGCAGAAGAACTATGGCGTGAAGTTCGAAGAACTGGATGAAGAAGATGCAAGGGGGAAGGCGAAGTTATCTCAGTTCCTTCATACTCCCTCTACTTACTATTATTAAACTAATTAAAAAATTAAATTGAAATTTTAAACTTAAAAGCGGAGAGACAGCATTAATTTTGATAACAAATGAGTTTCATTTTATATTTAAAAAAACTTTATCTTGTGACAATTTACATCTCACTTAATTGGTTTTTTAGGGTCAGGATCCAATAAAATAAAGGGAGAATCTTGATTAAATCTGGTTGAAATATTAAAATCAAAATTAAGGCCTACATTTTTAACAAATCCCTAATTAGGCCAATAGGCCTTGTTAGGAATTTTTAAATATTGTTTTAAAGACTAAAATGCCCTTTTATAATTTAAAATAATATTATTTTGAAAAAATTTAAACCATGAAACCTTGACATTATATATAGTATTTATTTATACAAAATGTCTTATTTTAAAAATTTGGAAATACTAAGAGCAAAAAATTGACAATGCATAATATAATATTTTATACTAATTCTGATATATTGATAAGAAATTTATGAGAGCAGGGATTTTTTTTGGTAATGGGAATAGGACTTTTTAATTACTTGACTCCAACAATATTAAATTAATAACTTTTCAAAGGAATTTTTTTTCTTATAATTGAAAAATCAGAATCTTAATGTATTAGTATATTTCAGTATCAAATTTGTCATTTTCTTAAATTCTTTGTTATATCTGCTATATAAACGTTCTCATTATGTTATAATATGAGTTTGTATTAGAAATTTAAATAACCTTTCCAACATTTCATGAGACGGATAGAGTAATATAAACTTCTTAATATAAAATTATACAAATAAAAAAAATTATACATTTTACTCTTTTAACAATATAGAGAGTAAGAACGCATGAAGCTAATGGTTCATCTAGCAGCATCTCAAGGAAAAAATTTAAGCTATAAATTGATTGGACTAATTACCAATTTGCTACTTTAAATGGGTATTTTAGTCTTTTAACAACATTCAAAAATCCCTAATAAAACCTCTTGGCCTCATTAAGAATTTGTTAAAAGTGTAGGCCTTAATTTAGATTTTGATATTTCAACTAATTTAATTGGAATTCTCCCTAAAATAATAACTCCAAGACTCGATAAAAAATTAAGAAAAACTATTAAGAATTAATTTTCTCAATTTTGTTTAGTTGACCATCTTATCTACGTTACTATTATTCTAGATTGTAGTACACATTTCCGATCGTAGTACAGTCGTAATCGGGAAAATTGACCACTGACAATGACTTATTATTCTACTTATTTCATGGGTAGTACATATTTTCAAACTGCTGACAAATGATATTTGGCCAAAAAATTAATAATAATAATAAAAACTACCGTCGAACGGTAAATACTGGTAAACAAATAAAACGCTTAGCTTTAAAAATTTACCAGCAAGTTAATTCAAGCACGATCTTTTAAGTTAAAAACAACCTGCAATTTTTGGTCAGGACTTTAAATTGACTAAATAAGAGATATTTGGTAATAGGATATTAAAATAATTAATTGAAATAGAAGAAGTTGAAGAGAAATGGCTGTCCATTTGTGGGGGCACAAGGGTTTTTGAATGGGACACGGTCCCACTATGACATGTAATTGAACACACATGCGTGAAGATAATATGTCAGTTCAGACTTCAAATAATTGAACCAAAATGTGGCAACACAATAAAATATAAATAAAAGAACGTGTTTCCCTTTTGTGCAATTTCGCGAACACACTGTTTTATCTCTGTTCATTGCAAAACACAACTTCGTCTGTTTGTTTTTTTTTACCTTATTTGTCGCATGCATGAGGTTAAAGCCATGTCAATCCATTTCTCAAAAAAAGCCACTCATCGTATTCAACATAGTTATGATATGCATCCCCCCAATTATACATTAGTTATCATTCAATCCTTACCCCCTTTGGTAGGTCATTATAATTTTAATTACCATTTAATTACCAAAAGAATCAATGAATTGAATCTTAATTTCTAAAGCATGTTTGAAATAACTTATAAATATCTTTTCAATTATGATTTATGGAATACAAGGTAAGTATGTGAGAAAAATTTTGTCTCGACTTACGTGAAATAAGCTTATAGGCAATTCATTGATTCTTTTGGTAATTAAAATTATAATTTTGTCTCGACTTACGTGAAAGAGGCTTATAAGCAATTTTAATCGTGATGCCAAACAAAACTATCATATGCTTGAATCATAAACCCTATTATTTATTACCAAATATCAGTGTCACACTAGCGACACGTCATTGCCACGTCAATGGCGTGTTATTAGTAACAACCTATATTCAGGTTGGTCATAAATTCTACGAAGTGAAAATTATGTTTTACATTATGATATTTGAAAAACATCATTTAAATTCAAAGAATAGCCATGGATTTAATATATATATATATATATATATATAAAAGAAGGTAAATATCTTTATGAGTGGCAATCAAATTACTAATACTTTCAATGAGTTAATCATTTGCTTTGAAAATCACATGGCGAAAAAACAACATGAAGCAGTTTGAGAGAGTGAAGTCCATGTGCGTAAACATATATGGCAATGATTCTAAAAACTCCAAACAACTAATTATTGAAGTATTAGTTTGTGGATATTAATTGCGGGAACACTATGGAAAGTACAAAAACAGGCCACTTACAAAAATGGGGAGGCTGATTTTTCTGAGGAGACATGCTCAGAGAAAATAATGGCGCAAAGAAAAAGAAACTCCTGAGTCAGAAATGACAATGATTGAGATTATTATGTGTGGCTAATAAGGAAGAAAGTGACTTTGATTAACATTATGAGACCGGAGATTACGGCGTTCTTAGTACTAATTGAGAATGCGACCATAATTAAGCCGCCTTTGCAAGTTGAGATGAGGCTGGAGACTCAGCAGATAACTGATTTATTAATTTAATTCATTTATTTGTTGGTTTAGTTTTGTTTTGTTGTTACAAGAAGAGAAAGAAACGAAAAAGAAGTCATGATCAGAGGAGCATAAACGATGAAGGGGCTAGAGGCGCATATGAGCTTACCCTGCAACAGGACAAATGTGGAGGCACCATCTCCCTTTATGTGGAAAGGGGCATCTGAAAACGATCACTGTTGCATTGACAGCCACGTGTCCTCCCCTGATTGCTATGTCTAGTTTGTTTGAACTAACCTTGATTATATAGATTCAAAAACTGATCTGCACACCTTAAAACAATAACTACAAGTAACAGAAATGAAATCCAGATACACACATATATGTGCGCGTGTTCATTTACATCTTATCCCGATCATTTCATCCCTGTTCTGAACATACTGAGATAGAAAGAAGCCAGGCCGAAAAAATTACGAGACAGGACATAAGTGAGATGAGACCAAAGAAAAGAAAAAGGAATGGGACAAGACGGGATGGAGACGGGATTGTCCTGATCTCGTTTTGTCTCGTTATCACCCCTAATTGTGCCTACACCCACCTACCTAACACCTTTTATTTCAAGCTGTGGTTTTTTTTTTGGGGGGGGGGGGAGCTAGGCAAAGTCCGTATCCATATAGCGGGCCGCTGCTCCATTTTTGTGCAAGCGGCCCACAACTGACATCCCAATATGGCCTGATATAGTGACTCGGTCTTTGACTAGTGATCATTCAAATGAAAGTCTCTGTTTGTTACCAACAAACTGCTAGTTCATAATAAGAATACAAGTTTGAATCTTGAGAAACGTACTTATTAGAAGAAGCAAAAATCTTGTCTTCTAAGCCTCGAAAGAAAAACCTTTAATCAAGATTAAAGAAAGTCTCTATTTTTTTAGTCCTGTACCCACAAAGATAAGTGACATTGGCATAAGTTATCAAGACGAATTGTCACCTGCGCGCATATTAGTATTAATTAAAATGAGACAAAAATACGACATCTAGTAAGCTTAAATAATAATAATAATATCAATAATTAAAAAAATCATAAATGAAAATATTAGACAGCATGTGGGACGAGATTTTTATCCAGAGAGTCTCGGATGAGTTGGAAGGATAGTTGGAAGTCGTCGCAAAGAGCATGAGGGTCAGGAATAACACTTGGATCCACTGCCACAGAAAGGGTCATCCTGTTATTATAGCTTTGGAAATGGACGGTTAGTGCCTGCAAGCAACTCCAACACAACACAGACAGATATTTGAAGGATTCATTTACATTCAAAGCTGTAAATAAAATCGAAAGAGAAGGATACAGACATGAGGGTGTCCATATGTGGAAGGAGCAATGTAGGCCAAAGGATGACCAAAGCAGCTAATTTCTTCCAGGGGACCGACCACGTTAGAGAATGCCATGGTCGTGTTTGAGAAAACTCTTCTTGTTATAGCTGAAGCCACCTGTCTCCTCCAACACAATATCAAAGTTAAATTACATAGCTTTCTTAAGTGGAGATCAAGTTAACTTGTCCAGTAGGTTTTGAGTAGTGTACATACACACCTTGATTCCCAGAAAGTTGAGTACCAGTTTAGCACAGTGAAAAGTGCAGAAAGATTCTAGAGAGTGCTTCTTGCGGTCGATGATGGCTTTGGCTTGACGAACATACTGTAAGGGATCATCTTGAGAAAGAATGGCAAAAGGGACAACAACGAACCCTAGACGATTACCCCATCCCCATCTCGCCTTTGATTTCTCTCCCATCATATCTGCCAGCTCCTGTAACACTTTTAATGCTGTTCAAAATAATCTTCTTGTATCCAATATAATCACACCTTTTTTTTGTTTCCTCTCTGTCTTATATCAGGGATCAGTATAAGAAATTAAAAGGAGGAGCAGGGGAATAAGGAATGGTCACCTGGATTCCTGCAGTGGGCCTAACGTTGACCATAATTGTTGCCCTAAGTCGAATATTGCCGAGCCTATGATTATGATTGGGTCCTTGTCTCCCATCTGCTTCCACAGCTCCTGTTCCATCATTTTGGTGCATATGTTCAATTTTAACTCCCTGATTCGGACACCCCCCCCCCCCCAAAAAAAAAACACACACACAAACAGGAAATTGCATACATATATATCTAGTTCATAATTACACAATTGAGGAGCTCACCGTATGTTCGGTTTAAGTAACGAGTCAGAGCAGCTTGTGTTACTCCCAGTAAAACGTCATTGATGGTCTAAATATATCCTCCATTATTTAACAAAATAGAAAAGTAGTCAAACACAAAAGACCGGTTCGGCTTGAGCATTTATACGGGGAGAAATAGAAGATACCATTTTCATGGCATTCTTGACGACCTTGACGTCATCCATACTGAGGTGACGGTGGACGAAACGCATCGTTTCAGGCTGCTCTGTCCCAGGGGCAGATTTCAGAGGAGTATCTGAATCTCTGAGGAACAAGACGGTCAGAGCAAACATCACCAAGTCGGCCAGAGTGTTCCAAAGCAACGTCACAGTACCCCAAACGGCCGACAAGAACCGCCTTAAGAACCGGCCGCCGGAAAGACGGTGGTCCGAGGTGGCTTTCTTCATGACAGGAACAGTTGGTAGGGAATGTGGGTCGGAGGTTTTGCGAGATGCAGCGAGAAGAAGCGACATGAGAGAGGCACCATCTCCCAAGGAATGGTGGATTCGCATGACGCAGACAGCTTCTGCTTCGGAGGTTTTGAGGTTGAGGAGGTGGACTTCCCACAGAGGCTTCGACATGTCTAATGGAGTTTTTGTGACGTTAGAAACGTAGTCTTCGAGGAATCGGTCGGGATCGGGAAAGTCAAGATGGGGATCTATTGGTGGAACTATGACGTGGTCCTCTATGTTTACTGTGGTTGGATTCCATCTCCATTTCCTACCATTCTTTACCTGTCCCATCAAACAGGTCAACACAGAATATCTGAAACCTCGTAATTACGGTTAAAATTTCATTGCCCAGACCATGGTTTTTTATAGGACAAACTTGAAATTTGAAAATCTCAGCGTTACTGTCAAGTGCAGCCGAGAAGGCTCGTTTCTACAGGATTAAACTAACAATTAAAAAACAAAGTCCCATGTGTGATCTCTGTTTCCTTTTACAGTTTTACTGGCCCAATTTCAAAGCTAAAATAAAGGCACGCGAGTTAATGAATATAATATAACTTCAAAAAGATAATTAGATGAAATTATAGAACCAGCTAATCGAAGATCAGTAACAAGGCGACAATTTACTATTTTGTTAATAAAATAATAGCAAGCATCTGCGTGGAATTATGCATGAGATTATCTCCATTCCAAGTCCATATTTTCTCATCATCAAGTCTGAGAGAAAGCCAAGTTTGGTTTGTGGCATAGACGGCGACAACGACAAAACGCAATATATATATAAAGAGAGAGAGAGGGGGGGGGGAGAGTTTAGACTTGTAACAATTGTATAACTGTTGAATAAAGCAACTCCATTTTCAATCAAGGAAGGCACTAAAATAACGTTTCTTCTCTAATACATCATCGTATTGTTTTTGGCGAAGCAGAGAGTCAAACAAAAAAAAAAAAAAAAAAAAACGGAAAACACACAGAGAATGAATGAGAAAATAAACTGGGGTGTGTGTACTGTACCAGATTGCTGGAGAACCTGGGATGGTTGAGTAGAGTATTGATTAAGCCTTGTTTGACGACTTCAGGATCGATTCTTGTCTTCACCCCCATGACTGCAATAACGTAATAGTCGAAGCCAGGCGCGTGGAACATCCTCGATCCTGGACTCACTACCTCGCCGTCTTTCGTCCTGCCCATCGTCTTCCTCCCTTCTGCTTTCTCAATTACTCCTCTGCAACACTTTCTGTCTTTTCTTTAGCCTCAAGACTCGCTCAGATGTCGAAATAACAGTGTTAGCTTTTAGCGGCACGGGGCTCATGGATGACTGCCACAGTACTCCCCGATGGATGGATGTTAATTGGATAAATATTGTGCAGACACTGAAATATTGATTTGAGGTTGATTATATCTCCGACTCTGACTAGTATTGCTTCTGAGTTTGATTTCTGTGCGCTTAAAGTTACCAACTTTTCTTGTTTTATCCGTCAAGTGGGAACGGGGAGGCGACCAAATTTTCAGGTTAGGTAGGAATCCACGGGGACTGATCTGCCTTTCTTTTAAGGGTACTACCAGAGCTGGAATATTCTAACACAACTCGGGTTTTAAGGAGTAATTTTATGTAATGCTGAGTTCATCATTTGAAATGGACTGTGTACGATCTGTAATATTTACCCTATCAACGTTAATTAGTTCAAAGAACAGAAAAACTACTCAGGTCAAAAAAGGAGACAGATCAAAGAAACAAGACAAGTAATGAGTCACTCCACTGATACGAGCTAGTTTAGTTGCGGACGCAATTAGAGTTTACACGCACTCACACGCCCCTGACCGGATGATTCAGATTAGGCGAACAAAAACAGTCCACATCCAAATGCCCATTGCTTCATTCATTCAAGGTTAAATGATAAATAAATTCTAACATTCTTTTGGTTTAATTTGTCTTGTGCATAGACAAGCTAACCAACACCCAGCTAAATAATATTGGTTATAGATTAGTGGGAGCACGAAACCTTTCTGGGACGCGGAAGTAACTTACTATGATTACAAATTGATACGTTGAAGTTATTGTTTAAATAAATTAAGTACTGAGCAAGTGTCACCTGGGGGTGTAGCTCATATGGTAGAGCGCTCGCTTCGCATGCGAGAGGCACGGGGTTCGATTCCCCGCACCTCCATTTTTCCCCCCCTAATATCTTAAGTACTGAGGGCTTTTTGTTTTTCCCCCAAAAAGATGCCGTTACTTTGTTTAGATTGGGCCAAATAAAGGGCCCTTCCTTTTATGTTATTAAATGGGCTTTTTCCTGCTTTACTTGTTGATAGGGCCTCTGCTTTTGTGTTTACGGGCCCAATGCTCCTCTTGAGCATATGGATGAAATAAAACTGTGATAATGCTTTTAATTATGTTGGTATTTCTTTAGTTTTAAATATAAGACTTTTTTTATAATGTAACCAGATGAGTATTTCTTTTTTGACAGAATTGAATTATGTTGGTATATTATTACCCTGACATTATATTTTTTTGACCGAATTGAATATATATATATATATATATTTTAGGCCAATGTAAGCTAAGACTTCATTATTACCCTCACATTATACTCCTCCGGTCCTTATTATAAGACCCAATTTGACTTTTTATTTGGTCCTAATTATAAGACCCAATCCATTTTGTCTCTTATATTTATACATTTTTTTTCAAGATAATCCTTCTAATAAAGATAGTTTTAGTCAATATACTTAATTAGCAAGGATATTTTAGGAATGACAACACTTATTTATTATAAATAACCAACTTAACTTACTTCCTTAATCTCCTCAAATAAGTCAATTGGGTCTTATAATTAGGACCGGAGGAGTATTTCATAAACAAGTTTGAGTTGTCGTGGCTCATTTGTTTATTTGTTTGCTTTCGAAGATCAAATCCCATATTTGTTATTTTCTCTTTCCTTGCTTCCACACTGGATCCCTTCAACCAGCATTTGTTTTTTCAGCTAAAAAAAAAATCAGTAATTTATTTGTGTGTTGGCCCATAAAAGGTGTGCCACGGACTGGCAAAAACCCAAAAAAGGAGTACAACGGAAACTGTTATTTTTATGTGGGCCCTTGTACAGAATCGTGCGGTCGTGACATCCTCACATTCCATGCTAATTGTAAACATGGAGTGCCGGCAGCAAAAGTCATCCAGGTTGATTTTGAATGACTGAGATTAAATTTAAATTTCTTATACATTTTAATTAATTTTTGTTTTAATAGATATAAAATTTAAAATAAAAAATAATTTTATAGTTAACACATTTTTCAAAATTAAATTTATCACTAAAAAAACTACGTATAAAAATTTTGAGTCTCAACTATTCATATCATATTTTAAAAGAAAAATTATAATAATATCACATTCAAGATAATTAAATATGAAAAAGTCTCTTAAAATTATTAAATTAATTTAAAGTCTAAAAAGATCTCATTGCAAGAGATTCTACTTGTTTAATTACTAAACTGTCATTATCTTTTTTTTAACATGTATTAGTAATAGTTAACAACTTAAGGTGTAATAATTAATAATTATCGTGACATGTATTAATAACACATTTTCTCAGCGTATCACAAAAATGTAATGTATGAGTTATCAATACATGTTGTGATAATTGTTAATCACAATTAACAATTATCACGATAGGTATTAATAACACATTTGCTCAGTATCACAAAAATAATGTATGAGTTACCAATACTTGCTGTAATAATTGTTAATCGTTAAATCTTAAATTGTTAACGACTGCTCTTTCAGTTGTCAATGCATACTTAAAAAAAAACAACAAATTAATAATTAAATAAGTAGAATCTCTTGTAATAAGGTCTTTTGAAACTTCAGATTAATCTAATTCTTTTAAGCAATATTTTTGTATTTAATTACCTTGAATACGATTTTATTGTTATTTTTCCTATTTTAAATAATCTAACTACGTTGCCGATGAGCACGTAGCCGCTGAGGGGGTTGTTGGGTTCCTTTTTCTTTTGCCCTGCCTCTGACAAGTTATTTATCTGTTTAATGTTTGTACCGCTTCCTTCCTTCCTTCCTTCCACCTCGCTTCTCTCATTCTGATTCCTCGACCCATCACACGCCCATGGCTCCAGCGGCCACACCTACTATTTCGTCGTCCGAACCTCCGAAGCTTCACGCCTCTGACATCGGAAGCATCAAAGCCTTTGCCGAATCTAATGGAGACTCCCCCATCCCTTCCTCCTACTATTCTATCGTTGAAGCCCGAGACGACGTCGCAGACGACCTTGCTTCCTCCTTCCCCGTCATCGATTTCTCTCTCCTTACTTCCGACGACCCTCAGCTCCACGCCCACGCCGTCACTCAACTCGGCAACGCCTGCGCCGAATGGGGTTTTTTCATGGTAAAATTCCTATCTGTCCCTGCTTTTGGTTTTCAGTTCTGTTTTAGGTTAACGATGTGTGAATTGTGGCAGCTCACAAATCATGGGATCTCGGAGAATCTGATGGAGGAAGTGATGAGCAAATCTCACGAATTCCATAATTTGCCGACAGAGGAAAAGAAGGAATTTGCGGACAAGGGTCCCTTGGCACCCATCCGACATGGCACCAGTTTCTACCCTGAAGCAGAATTGTTTCATTACTGGAGGGATTACCTGAAGGTCATCACACTCCCAGAATTCAATTTCCCCCACAAACCTCCTGGTTTCAAGTAAGTTCGTCAACTCTGTTTTCTCAGATTCTTGAATCATCCTTTGTGTAATCCCCTCTGTCACCATTTGTACAGGGAGGTGGCCTATGATTATAGCCGGAAAATCAGGGCGGTGGCGAGAACTTTGCTTAAAGGGATATCGGAGAGCCTGGGATTAGAACCCATGGCCATTGTGGAGTCCACTGGTTTTGATTCTGGTTTACAGATTTTCGCCGTCAACCTGTACCCTCCTTGCCCTCAGCCAGACCTGGCCTTGGGCATGCCTCCTCACACCGATCACGGCCTGCTGACCCTGCTCTACCAGAACGGAATCGGAGGCCTGCAGGTCAAGCACGACGGCAAGTGGGTCAACGTCAATCCTCTTCCCAACTGCCTCATCGTCAACACTGCAGATCAACTCGAGGTAACTAGGACACTTCAATTCCTAAATACCTACATTCACGTACAAGCCATTCTCTTTGTTCAAGGTTAAACATTGATCGTTAATTAACTAGGCAGTGAGCAACGGAAGGTATAAGAGCATCTGGCATCGGGCCGTACTGAACAACAAAGACACGAGGTTAAGCATAGTGCTGGCGAACGGACCAGAGCTGGAGAAGGAGATAGCACCGGCGGCGGAGCTGGTGGAGAGAGAGGAGGCAACAATGTACAAGAAGATGAAGTACAGGGACTACTTCTCCAAGGTTCAGCAGCTGACGGGATTAGTGAACACAAGTAGATTGGATAAGGTTGGGATTAATCCTCAAAACTGATACTACCATAGCACCAATCGTATGGGATTGTGGTGTGTAAATGTGAGTTATGTTTGTGAGCGGAGGCTTGATTGTTGTATCTGTAGCCTGCGGCTACTGGTTGAAGTAGTCAATAATTAGGAATGTAGGATGTCAAATCCCCATCCCCGCAATAAAGAGTTATAGCACGTTGAGCAAACCCTTCTTTTTATTTTTCTTTAGATTTCACCTTTATATCTATATATATATAAATATATGCAATTCACATAATCTACTATTTATATAGAAAATCAGCAGACAAAGGCACATGGGCACTGCGAGCTCAGATCTGCATATTTGGGAGCATCCTTCTCCTTTGCGTGAATCTATAGAGTTCATCACAAGGGCCATGGTAGTAATAATCCTTCATTATACGCATTTCAACGGTCTCATTCATTCTCTCTCTTTTTTTAAATAATAATCCTTCATTATAGGCATTTCCTTTGTAAATGATCCCATAATTTCTCACATTGAACGGGAATGCGTTGTTTCGAGTAAAGCTCCAAAACTTTTCTGAGCATGGTTCCAATATCTTGGGCTTTGGGCCATAACATTTACGAATCTTGAAGGAGACATGGACACATTTTTTAAGTGTCCTGGGCTTTAACAAGATGGGCTTCTATGGCCCAAAATAATGTTCCTCCGTTGTGGGTATCCCTGTCAGCTCAATAGATTCAGAAATACTTACAAGGCGGCTGCCACGAGCTTTTTACGTAGTAGCATCTTTATTCTCCCGCCTCCTACTTTACTGTTTGCTATTTTTCATATTTGATCATTGATTCATATCAGCGCCCCTTCGTTTATTTGTATTGTGTTGTTTTTTCATAATTTTAATGCAATATAATATCCGAAAAGGAAACAGAAAAACAACGAAGCCTGTCACCCTTTTTTGGGTCGAAAAAGTATTCGTCCACATGCAATTGTTGGTTTCCTTCATCATTTTAAAAATTGGATTCAATCGAATCAATTCATCGTTATCACATACATGGCCGTAACCAGATTAGGAGAAACATCCCATTTGAACTAGGGTCAAAATTAAATTTGGAGTCGTCCATAAAAAATGAATATACGAAGTAATTGCAAGAAAAATTCAAAGAACAGTGTGTTTAATAAAATGTGTAATAGAAAGTACTACCTCCAGTCCTAATTATAAGAACTAATTGACTAATTTAATGAGATTAAAAAAAATTTGAGTTAGTTATTTGTAATAAATAGATGTTGTATTTCCTAAAATATCCTTACTAATCAAGTTTATTGGCTAGAACTACTATTATTAGAAGATTATCTTAGGAAAAAATATATAAATATGAGAGACAAAATATATTGGAATCTTATAATTATGACCAAAATAAAAGTCAAATGAGATTTTATATTAAAGACCGAAGGTAGTATTAATAAAAAACAGGAGAGCCGGAAAAATAAAAACAAAAAACACCGTTAGCTTTGCTATTGGGGGGGGGGGACACTGTTAGCATTATTTCAATAGATTTCTTCACCACAAAAGTACGAGAAAATTGCTTATATTTCCACAGAAATTTATAAGTAAAACGTGATTTTTTTATAAGAACAACTCAATCGGATTTTATACGTGATAAATATTTTCTTTTATCTATAAATAAAATTTCTAAGAGATCTGCAATATATATCTCGCCAAATAATTTCGTCAAGACCACGACAAGTTCTAGATGACAGTATCCATCGTGTTTCTATTTTTTGCCAACGTGCTCTCTTTGTCTTCATAGAAAGTTGCTTATCCTCATTGAGTTCTTCTTCTTCCCTCACCTCTGGCCTTTCATTAATTGTTTATAAATATATCCCTTGCCTTCACTCCCACTCATTCATTCAATCATCGCTCGCTCTGATTTCACATATCTTATCCCCATGGCTCCACCCCCTACAGCCTCCATTTCCTTGTCTGGACCTCCCAAGCTTCACGCCTCCGAAATCGGCAGCATCAAAGCCTTCGCCGAGTCCAATCGTGGCTCCGCCATCCCTTCCTCCTACTATTCGATCGGTGAACCCCTAGACGACGTCGCAGACCACCTCGCTTCCTCCATCCCCGTCATCGATTTCTCTCTTCTCACGTCCGCTGACCCTCAGCTCCACGCCAACGCTGTCTCCCGACTCGGCAATGCCTGCTCTGAGTGGGGCTTTTTCATGGTAAACTTGCAATCCATCTCTGCTTTCTGACCTGCAATCGTTTTCTGTTTGAGGTTAACGATGTGTGGGTATCGTGGCAGCTCACGAACCATGGGATCACGGAGAAGCTGATGGAGGAGGTGATGAGCAAGGCGCACGAATTCCATAACTTGCCGGTAGAGGAAAAGAAGGAATTCGCCGACAAGGGTCCCTTGGCACCCATCCGACACGGCACCAGCTTCCACCCTCAAGCAGAGAAGGTTCATTACTGGAGAGATTACCTCAAGGTGATCACACTCCCCGAATTCAATTTCCCTCATAAACCTCCTGGTTTCAAGTAAGCTCATCAACTCTCTCTGTTTCGTCTGATTCTTGGATTGGCCTCTGTATATATAATCCACTCTATGGTACTGTCTGGACAGGGAGGTGGCTTATGATTATAGCAGGAAAATCAGGGCGGTGGCGAGGACATTGCTCCAAGGGATATCGGAGAGCCTGGGATTAGAACCCACGGCCATTGTGGAGTCCACTGGTTTTGATTCTGGTTTACAGATTTTCGCCGTCAACCTGTACCCTCCTTGCCCTCAGCCAGAGCTTGCCCTGGGTATGCCTCCTCACTCCGATCACGGCCTCCTCACCCTGCTCTACCAGAACGGAATCGGAGGTCTTCAGGTGAAGCATGACGGCAAGTGGGTCAACGTCGATCCTCTTCCCAACTGTCTCATCGTCAACACTGGAGATCAACTTGAGGTCACTCCCACTCCTCATCTTCTAAATATCTGCACACATGACGCACACTTTTCTGTATGTCTGTGTGTGCACATATATTCAGTTGATATATGCGTTAAACATTAATTCTTAATGGATTGATTAGGCGGTGAGCAACGGGAAGTATAAGAGCATCTTGCACCGGGCAGTATTGAACAACAAAGACACAAGGATAAGTCTAGTGCTGGTGAACGGACCAGAGCTGGAGAAGGAAATAGGGCCGGCGCCGGAGCTGCTGGAGAAAGAGGAGCCATTGTACAAGAACATAAAGTACAAGGACTACTTCCAGGTTCAGCAGCAGAGAAGGTTCGCCGACAAAAGTGGATTGGATGAAATTCGGATCAATCCTCCAAACTGAAATATGCCAATATGTCGTCATCACTACGAATTGATCGTTCGTATATGCGTCGAGCATGGCAAACAAACCTTCGTGTGTGTTGGGTGGAGATGTTTGTAGAGTTTGTTTGATGGGTCGCTTCTGCTTACTGGTTCCGTTCAATTACTCAATAATGCAGGATTTCAAATCCACAGCCCTGGCTATAAAATATAAAAAAATTGAAGGAATTTATTTTTTTAAAAAAAAGAATTCATCCAACTAATATATCCAATTACCCTAATTTGAAATAATAAATGGGTAATATAATACTTAAAAATATAGTGACTTGTGATGACCTGTATCATGCATGCGAACTGCTTCACTAGGGGTGTGCATGAAACCCAAATACCCACCCGAACCCGAAGAAAAATTGCCCAGCCCAGCCCAAAAAAAAGAGCCCGAAAAAGAATGGGCATCTTTGGGCTGGGCATATATATTATAATTTATAAAATAATATTAATATATTACATTTCTTTACCTAAAAAAAAGTTATCTCCCTCCTCTTTGCAATTTAATTTATTATTATTACATGTCTATTAGTTTTCCATTTTAGGGGATCTAATTCTTCTAAAGAAATAGTAGTATCTTGTTTTTAACTTGTTCTTCGTGAGCTTTATTGTGTATATTCTATTGTGTGTTGCTGTTGTAGTGTTGGCTATTTATAAGTCAATCTTCCCCTCTATGCCATTAATAACTTTCTTTGTTAGAGAATGGAATTCATACATTACATATTTGTATAAATAAACAATTTTGAATATTTATGCAAGATAGAAAACAAGATTGGGATAGGAGCATGGAAAGAAAATTGGGGTTTAATTATCTGAATTACATGTTTTTTTTATTTAATTTACATTTAGTTATTTTGTATTAATTTTTTATGAACAAGTCATATGATGGAAAGAAGTCTTTTAGTTGTATGGACTACTAACTGCATTGTATCACATAATAAGTATTTACATATTAAAAGTGGTTATATTAGATTATTATAAGATTATAAGATTTTTTATTTTTCTTGTTACAATTATTTTCACCCTATTTTTATATGGTCTATGTTATTCCTATTAGCCCATTGCTTCAGTTTTAATATCCTTTTGTAATCCTTTATGTAACATTTAATTTTGGGTTAAGGTGCACCCAGCACCCCGAACTATTTACCCAGTTGCGTCCAGTGGCCTAAAGTAATTTTGGGTGCATCCAATGTTCTAAACTAATTAAAATGGTGCGTTCATATCCCAGGCTAACAGAAATGTTATGTTTAACTGTTACTTTCCTGACTTAGCTTAAAGTTGACCTCAGATATTCTACATGGTAAACACATGGGCACCCGATGTGTATTATTCTTACTCAAAAGTCAATTTATTTAGAAGAAGAGGAAGGAAATAAATTCAATTTTGAGTAAAAATAATACATATCAAATGTCCATATGTCTACCATTTAGAATATTTGGGGTCAACTTTAAGCTGAGTCAGAAAGTAACAGTTAAACATAACATTTCTGTTAGCCTGGGATATGGACGCACCATTTTAATTAGTTTAGGATACTGAATGCACTCAAAATTACTTTAGGCCACTGGACGCACCTGGGTAAATAGTTCAGGGTGCTGGACACACCATAGCCCTTTAATTTTTGCCACTTGAATGGATAATCAAGTTTCTATTACATCGCCGTCCCTGGCTCCCAATGGAATATCTCGATGTGCTTCAACCCCTCTTCAATTTTTTCAGATGTTTTATTCTTTTCTCAACTTTCTGGAGATTAATGCAAATCGTTTGAATTTCAAGACTTTAATTACAATCTTGAGAGTTGTTTTGTTCTAAATGGATTATGAATATTATTTATTTGGATATTTGCTAAGACTTGTTTTGAATTATTTCCGGATAATTTTAATGTGTGAAAATGTAAAATTATGAAATGTAATTTTCAGGTATGAATGAAATTTTTTTACATGTGATATTAGTAGGTCATCACCATTTGGGCAGCAAAGCCCATCCTGCCCAGCTCACCCATGCCCAGCACAGCCCAAAATGGTCAGGGCTTCTATGGGCATGGCCGGGTTTTGCAGCCCGTTCATATTTCAGGATGGGCATCGGGCAGGGGTCCTGCCCTATTTAGCCTTGCCCATGTACACCCCTATGCTTCACTACTTGATTGTGGCTCATCAAGAGAGTCCAAAACGCTCCTTTTGACGTTAGAAATCACGACGCAAAATGAGAGGACATCCAATAATAATATGTATGGAGGCAACCTAAGATATACAATAGTTAGTTGACTAATTTGATTAGATTAAGAAAATTAGTTAAGTTAATTATTTATAATAACTAGATATTATTTTTTTTAAAATATCCTTACTAATCAAGTTTAAAAAAACTTCACTCGCGTGTTAAGGTAGGGAGGTTTGAAAAACTACGGAGACAAAAAGAACTTTTTTATTATATTGGATTATGAAAATAGCCAAATAAGGATGAGAAAGAGGAAATCAAAAAATTCAGAAGAAAGAACCTTGAAATTTGAAGATATATTAGATGGAAATGGAAAAGAATAAGCTTTTATTCTAAATTATAAGACTTGACAAATAGAAGAAAAGTAAAAGGAAAAAGTAGCTTTATCCACTTCCCCCAGCAAAGTTGATAACGCAGGATTTCAAATCCACAACCTAACTGGCAGATCACGATAAAAATATTAAAAAAAATATGAAGGGTTTTTCTTTTTAAAAAAAGATGCAACTAATAGGGAGGATTACAGTAAGGTCCAAACAAAAAAAAATCAGTAGATCCAATAACAAGTGAGTAGTTATTATTTATTATCTTAAAATTTGTCCTTATATTAATTACAGGCTGCTCCATTGTTGTTAAAAATGTTTAATGATTATGTTGCTTATTTGGAACGTTGGCTAACTAATACATCCAATACACCTAATTTTAAAAAAAAGTGGGCAACAGTAATTAAAAATATAGTGACTTGTGATGACCTGTATCATGCACACTAAGTGAATGGGTTTTCATATATTCTTTCGGTCCTAGATATAAGACCCTTTTTGTAGTGTAAATTACACTACAAAATGATTCTTATATTTAAGATTGGAGGAGTATTATATTAAGGACTCATGGAAACTTGCTTTACTATTGATTTTAGCTTAGGAGAGTCCAAAACGTTCCTTTTGACATTAATGAACACCCTAAGCTTATCAAATCCGATATTGATATCTTATTTGAATGGTTTAAATTTCAAATTTCAAATTAATTATTTCTAAATAAAAAAATTATATTTAAAAAATGATAGTTGAGATGTTATCTTTATTTTATATTCTATACCTATTAAAATAATTTATATTAAACAAATAAAAATTAAAAAAATTAAATCTGAATGAGTACCGTAATTGGTTCCAACTCAAGTCATATATATGTGTGTGTGTGTGTATATATATATATATATATATAACTGGAGAGGATGATGGAATTAAATTGCAAGGTTTTAGTGTGTGTTTGGTAATTCCGTTTCAAGTATGGACTCTTATCAGTATCATGATCTACGGATGATGTTGCTATACATGTATGAGTGGTAATTGATATTGACAGAGAACAATCGTCCAAATGATATCGCCGTCTTTGTTTTTCTCCCACTGGCTCTCTTATGTCTTCATAATAAGTTGCTTATCCTTATTGACTTCCCCTTCTTCTCCCTGGCCTTTCACTATTTGTTTGTTTATATGTATCCCCTCACCTGCACTCAACTCCATTCCTTCATTCAATATAATATATCATCATCACTCGCTCTAATTTCGCAATCTTATTATCTCATCTCCATGGCTCCACCCCCTACAGCTTCCACTTCCTCGTCGGAGCCTCCCAACCTTCACGCCTCCGACATCGGCAGCATCAAATCCTTTGCCGAGTCCAATGGTGTCTCCCCCATCCCTTCCTCCTATTACTCTATCGCTGAACCCCAAGACAACGTCGCCGACCACCTCGCATCCTCCATCCCCCTCGTCGATTTCTCCCTCCTTACTTCCCACGATCCTCAGCTTCACGCCGATGCCGTATTCCGGCTAGGCAAGGCCTGCGCTGAGTGGGGCTTTTTCATGGTAAACTCGCAAATTTTTCTCTGCTTCCTGTCCTGCAATCCCTTCCTGTTTGGCGTTAATGATCTGTACATATGATGGCAGCTCACGAATCATGGGATGGAGGAGGTGATGAGCACGGCGCACGAATTCCATAACTTGCCGGAGGAGGAAAGGAAGGAATTCGCCGACAAGGGTCCCTTGGCACCCATCCGACACGGCACCAGCTTCTTCCCTGAAGCAGAGAAGGTTCATTACTGGAGAGATTACCGCAAGGTGATCATGCACCCAGAATTCAATTTCCCTCACAACCCTCCTGGTTTTAAGTAAGCTCATCAACTCTCTGTTTCCTCTGATTTTTGGATTGACCTCTGTATAATCCACTCTATGTCACCGTCTGTACAGGGAGGTGGCTTATGATTATAGGGCAGTGGCGAGGACATTGCTCCAAGGGATATCGGAGAGTTTGGGATTAGCACCCACGACCATCGTGGAGTCCGCTGCTTTTGATTCTGGTTTACAGATTTTCGTCGTCAACCTTTACCCTCCTTGCCCTCAGCCAGACCTGGCCTTGGGTATGCCTTCTCGCACCGAGCACTGCCTCCTCAGCCTGCTCTACCAGAACGGAATCGGAGGCCTGCAGGTCAAGCACTACGGCAAGGGGATCAACGTCGATCCTCTTCCCAACTGCCTCATCGTCAACACTGCAGATCAACTTGAGGTCCCTCCCACACCTCATCTCCTAATAATTAAATATCTACACACATAACGCTCACTTTTCAATATTTATATTCACTTGATACACGCGTTAACATTGATTCTTGATTGATTAGGCGGTGAGCAACGGTATTGAACAACAAAGACATAAGGATAAGTCTGGCAATGGCGAACGGGCCAGAACTGGAGAAGGAGATAGGGCCGGCGCCGGAGCTGTTGGAGGAAGAGGAGGCATTGTACAAGAACATAAAGTACAGGGACTACTTCCGGCTTCAGCAGCAGAGCAGCTTGGAGGACAAAAGCGGATTGGATGACATTCGGGTCAATCCTCAAAACTGATATATGCCAATATGTCATCATCACTACGAATTGATCGTTCATATCCATGTATATTGGTGTACTGGATGCATGTGATCACGGCTTTTAGTGTTTGTACAGGCCGCTTCTGGTTACTGGTTCAATACTCAATAATGCAGGATTTCAAATCAAATCCACAACCTGGCTGATGGCAGATCAATTAGTAGCAGATTATATGCTTAGCTAATATTCAGGACACGATTTCTATCCCAACTTCAACGCCATCAACATATAAAAATAGAACATTCTTAGGATTTAAAAGCCCAAATCTATTGATATGCAAGTTTCCTGACGCATATGGATGGTGGAGAGATAGACCGCGGGGCCAAGATTTCAAGTAGGAGATTTAATATTATACTGTTCAGATTTTTTTCCCCAGGAATGTTCAGAATATTGACAACAGATATTATTATTTGTTTATTTATAAACATGTTTTTCTTTACGATCAGGTTTAAAAAATAAATTATATTATGTACGGCATAGTTTTATCTCAAATTTTATTATGTATATTATTGATGGGTATTATGTTGTTTAAAAAAATAACTGCGAATAAACATATGAAACAGATAAAACATCACAAATTCTACAAGTTTGCGCATCGAGCAACTCATTGTCACGCTCTGAACTATAAAACTTGATATCAGTCGTATAGTGTATAATCTATATATAAAAAGCGTGATTTTCTGCAAATTTTATATTATATTACATTATAGGTATAAAATTTTAAATTCTATTCCATTCTGCCTGCGAAACGGCTCCTCAAATCAAATCTATGTAGAAATTCGATCCCCATTTGACGAGGGTTGACGAAGGCCCAAAGCGCTATGACTCTTCTTCTTCACGATGCCCAACTCTGCTTTGGCCCTTCAGAAACTTGCACGTGTACTAGCGATGACGTGCATCGAGCCACGTAATTGAACAAGGCAGAATTCATTCCTTCAGTTACACTTTGACCAAAAGAATAAAATATAGAAGGAATCTATGCTCATGGAACTCTATTTTGGACTTCAAACGACTAATAGATATTTCCTCCAGATTCATTCTTATCCCCTAACAAAGTTCTACATATCCATAGGTTCATATAATTGATCGGAATCATTTCAGAAGTGTTGGATCATCAAACACAGACTTGCACAGAAGAGCAGAAATGGTGCCAGAGCGTCAAATTTTCAATATTTCAGGACCTACTTATCTCAAATCCGTCATGAAAACTATATACTCGTCTGATATTTAATATTAGACCTATTTAATTAATTTGATTAGATTAAAAAAGTTAGATAAGTTAGTTAATTATAAGAAATATGACTTGTTTGTCTTAAAACACCATAATCATCTTCGTTAATATCCCCTCTCTCTTCTATTTGATTATAGTTGAGAAAATATCCATAGAGATAATTTAAAGAAAATTGATAAATATAAGAAACAGGTCTTATATTTAGGACCAAAATCAACTCAACAATTATGTTATATATTAAAGATAGAAGGAGCGCAAGCTCAACACATTTAAAGCGTTACTATATATATACACATACTACTTTTATTCATTAATATAAGACTTAGTTGATTAATTTAGAGAGATTAAGAAAATTAGTTAAATTAGTTATTTTTTATAAATAAGTACTCCTCCGGTCTTTATTATAAGACCCAATTTGACTTTTTATTTGGTCCTAATTATAAGACCCAATCCATTTTGTCTCTTATATTTATGCATTTTTTTCCAAGATAATCCTTCTAATAATGATAGTTTTAGCCAATATATTTAATTAGCAAGGATATTTTAGGAATGATAACACTTATTTATTATAAATAACCAATTTAACTTACTTCCTTAATCTCCTCAAATAAGTCAATTGGGTCTTATAATTAGGACCGGAGGAGTATTATCTTTCCTAGAATACCCTTACTAATCATTTATATTAGTTAGAATTACTATTTGATGAAACTTTTAACATATGTAAGGATTACTTTGGAAATAAATAAATAAATATAAAAGACAAAATAGATTAGGGTGTTATATTTAGGATCAAGTTGAAAGTCAAACAAGCTCTTATAATAAGAAATGGAGGTAGTATATATATATATTTATGGGTTCTCATGCATGCAGGAATAACGCAAACCACAGAAGATGCGTCCTGGCTTGCTTGGTTCAAGGAGTGTACGTTCATGAACACGACCGCCGAATGAAACGGCCCGGACCCAAATCTCTGGCTCCTCTCTGGTGGCACTTCTTCCACTTTCATCTCATCGAAACTCTCCACGATAGCTCCGATCACTCTGTCGTCGGAGCCGTCCTCCAGCTCAACTCCAAATCCGGCGACGTCGTCAGCAATTCCCCAAAATACGTCATCGCATTCCGAGGAATCATCACCACCCCTCCGGCCCCACCTCTCTACAGTGACTTCCTCTTATGTATCCGGTCCTTCTTCGGCATCCTCTACAACAGCACCCGCTTCCGAGGTGATGAACTGGTGATCCCTGAAATCTCTTTCCATAGTTTTCCCATATACGAGCTAACAAGAGTATATAATGCCCATGGCTCAAGGTTCAAAACGGAGTGCTTTATACGAATGAAAAATGTGCTGTATACTATTCCTTGAGATTCATCCTTATCTCCAAACGAAGTTCTACATAATTGATCGAGATCATTTCAAACATGCTGCATGCAGCATATTGGCAGCGCAGATCAAACAAATTACTCGATATGGTACGAGAGTGGTAAATTTTCAATATTTGAGGACCTACATTTATAAATATATATCTCAAACCCGTTGACTGGTACGTTGTTGAACTCTTAAAATCTGTTGCCACATGAACTAACAGCAACAATAATACTCTTCCATTCCTTAATATAGGATCCAATTATTGAATTAGTTTTGATCCTAAATATAAGATCAATTTCTCATATTTATCAATTTTCTCTAAATTACCTCTATGGATACTCCTTCAACCATAATTAAGTAGGAGAAGAAGAGGGGGTATTAAGAAAAATGATTATGGTATTTTAGAAAAAACGTGTCACATTTCTTATAATTAACTAACTTACCTAACTTCTTTAATCTAATCAAATTAGTTAAATGGGTCTTATATTAAGGATCAGAGGAGTATTTAAAGCGTTATATTTATTGGGTCAAGTGCATGCACGCAGGAATAACGCAACGCAGACCACCAGAGGGCGCGTCCTGATGGCAGGCTTTGGTTCCAGGTTTATTAACTAACATGAACACGGCCGCTGAGTGAACCGGTCCAGACCCAAATCTCTCTGGTCCTTCCCTGGTTCCACTTTAATCTCGTTGAAACTCTTCACGGCAGCTTCCACCACTCCGTGATCGGAGCCGCCGTCCAACTCAACTCCAAATCCGAGCCATCATCGCCGCCACTCTACACGACTTCCTCTTATTGCATCCGGATCTCGCCATGCTTATCAGTCACCGTGCTTCGAAGTGGCTCGTGGGCTTAAACAATGGTGGCACCCTAGTTGGCGTTCTCACCTATATGTGAAGTTCTGTAACAAAGTAATCATAACTTGACAAGTTTCTAGATGAAGCCGGCAAAAACATAGAGGATGAATACTGAATTCACTTCTCATAATTAATATTTGACACGAAAGAGGGGCTTGCTTTTTCATCCCATTGTATTTCCCTCCTTGCTTCACACTTCAAACGCTTTAAAAGGTATTTGAATACAGGATGATGAAGATGGTCGTTCGTCCAACAGTTATAGCGACTTGTGGTCAGTAAATGAGAAAACAAATGCATGTGCAAGTCCAAGATGTTCTGTACAATATAAATCATTTTAGTAATGGTCCAAGACGTTGCATGCTGTATCCATATATCATGATCAGGATATGATCTTGCTATTGCTATTAATCTAGAAGACTCTGCTATAAGTGGTAATCGATATTGCCATTAAAAGAAGATAACAAAAGTCCAAATGATATCGCCGTTTTTGCTTTTTCGCCAACTTACTCTCTTGTCTTCATAAAAAGTTACTTATCATCATTGAGTTCTTCTTCCTCCCTCAGGCCTTAATTGTTCGTTTATTTATAATTAAATATCCCTTACCTCCCCACTTCACTCTGCTCATTCCTTCAATAATCACCACTCACTCCGAGTTTACATATCTTATGCCCATGGCTATAGCACCTACAGCTTCCATTTCCTCATCGGAACCTCCCAAGCTTCACGCCTCCGACGTTGGCAGCATCAAAGCCTTCGCCGAGTCCAATGGCGTCTCCCCAATCCCTTCCTCCTATTATTTTATCGGTGAACCCCGAGACGACGTCGCAGACCACCTCGCTTCCTCCACCACCGTCATTGATTTCTCTCTCCTCACTTCCGACGATCCTCAGCTTCACGCTGACGCCGTATCCCGGCTCGGCAAGGCCTGCGCTGAATGGGGATTTTTCATGGTAAACTTGCAATTCACCTCTACTTTCTAAGCATGGGTTTTTCTGACCCGCAATCCTTTTCTGTTTGAGGTTAACGATGTGTGAATATTGCGGCAGCTCACTGTAACACCGGAGCATATGGGCTTAGGAAATGGAGGCCCATCAGACATGCATAGGCCTGAAGCATTACGTGGAAGCATGAGGATGCGGAAGAAAACGTGGAAGTTGCATGCATTGGAGGGTGCAGAATAATACACGGATGTCAGAAACGATTAGACGTGTGTGGAATGATTTGGGAACCTTATCTCTCTCTCACCGCTTCTCTGTACTCTCTCTCCCTCCTTCGTTTTCTCTCTCTCTCTCTCTCCGTGTCTAAGCTTCTGTGTCACTCGTGAATTCTGCATTTACGTACCTTCGTTTTTCCATGCGTTTGCTCTGTAATCATCGGATGAACACTTAATAATACATTCAGAGCTGGAACGGATTATTTGTGATTGTTGTTGAAACGTTAACGTTACATTTGGTGCTTTCATTGAGAGGAGTGTGAGCATCTATGGCAGAGAATACACGGTTGAAGGAGTTGCAAGCTGATATGAGATGCACCCATGAGTTTGAAGAGGATGCTCGAGCCCGTTTCAGTCAGATCGATAATCGTTTGGAAGAGGTAAACACTCGATTTGACGCATTAGAAGTGTTAGAGCATAATTCCATTTAGTATTATGTATTGGTTAGAAGAGAATATTCTTTTATTCTGTTCCTTTATTCTTTAGGGCTACGTGTCCCTGCTTGTAACAAACTCTTTTGTCCTCTCTGTACATTATTCATTATTTAATAGCAGATTGGGCACCACCATTTGGTGTCACAGACATTTATCTCATTATCCTTTTCTTCCTTTCCTTTCTTGGTATCAGAGCGGCGGCAGAAAGGAAAGCATAATGTCTGATTCTTCTTCCTCTGAGGTCACCAGTAACATGCCGGCAGCAAAGGCATATTCTCTTTTTAATTCATCAAGCCAGACCACTGCGATCAGGCTGGATCGCACAAACTTTCTTGTCTGGGAATCTGTAGTCTTGCCGCTTATTGAAGGAAATAGGCTCAAGTCTCATCTTAATGAATCTGCAAAGGTTCCTCCTCGACTGATCCCTGATGGTGCAAGGACGAAAGAAAATCCTGATTATGCTGATTGGTACGCCGTTGATAGGATGCTCATGGGCTGGCTTCGGAACACAATGACCATTGAGGTTGGAGCTCAGCTTCTTCATTGTCGCATAGCAGCCTCCCTCTGGAGTGAAGCTTGCCAACTAACTTGTGCGACAACTAAAGCGAGAATCATGGTCTTTAAGTCTGATCTGCATCACACTCGGAAAAATGGTATGAAAATGGAGGAATATCTTGGCAAGATGAAGCACATTGCTGATCAACTAGCTCTAGCGGGAGCCCCCATTGACACTGATAAGCTGATAATGCACACTCTTAATGGGCTTGATGCAGCCTATGATGCCATCATGGTGAAACTCACGGACAAACCAAATCTGACTTGGATAGAAACACAAGCCTCACTTCTTGGTTTGAAACTCGCGTTGAGCAGCTGAATCAATTTGCAACTCTTAGTATCCAAGCTAATGCTCGCTGCACGAGATGATTTTCCTGGCAATCGTGGTAACTGGAGGAATGCTCGTGGTAGAGGAGGTCGTTTCCGAGGTCGCCGTGGCGGTGGTCGTAGTTCTAGCCGTCCATACTGCTCTTGGTGTGATCGTTATGGTCACACACTGGCTAACTGCTTTCACAGACCTCCTAACAATCACCGCGGTCACGATGGCTACAATGGGTGTCCACCTCAAGCCTATTATGCCTCTCCTCAAACGGTGGATGACTCGGCTTGGTATATGGATAGCGGTGCAAATTTCCATGTGACTCCCCATTCTGAGCAGCTAGACAATATCAATCCGGTTGGTAAGTTTCATATTTCTTCTTATACTGGTGAACGGAGTTCTATTGCTGGTATAGGCTCTGCCACTATCCCCTGTTCCTATGCTGATCTCAAACTTAAGGATGTTTTACTTGTGCCAAATGCCACTAAGAACTTGATGAGTGTGAATCGCTTAGTTGAAGATAATCAAGTTGATGTAAGTTTTACTGACTCTGGATGTATTGTGAAGGACCAAAGAACAGGATGTCTTCTGCTGCGAGGGAAACCCAGGGGAGGACTGTATCCGATGAACAACCTAGATAGTAGAACTTCACCCAAAGTCCACGTAGCAGTAGCTTCCAGAGATGATGAATCTTTTCTTCGTTGGCATCGAGCTTTAGGACATCCTAGTAGTAGAATTTTGAAACAAATCCTGAATGATTGTAATCTCAAAGTTCCTATCAATGAAAAATATGTTTGCGAGGCCTGTCAATCAGGAAAATCCAAGTTATTACCGTTCCAACTCTCTGCCTCCCATGCGTCTGCACCTCTTGAACTAATTCATACAGATTTGTGGGGACCTGCTCCAATACAATCAACGAGTGGACATCGTTATTACATACATTTTATTGATGATTTTAGTAGATATACCTGGCTATATCCTTTGAAACATAAGAGTGAGGCCACTGCTGCTTTTAATCATTTTCAAGCACTCGTTGAGAATCAGTTAAACACTAGAATCAAGGCCCTCCAATGTGACAATGGGTCTGAATATAGACCTCTCATTCCGATTGCTGAGTCAAAAGGAATAAAACTCCGGTTCACCTATCCATATACCTCTACTCAAAATGGATGAGCAGAGAGGAAACATCGACATATTGTAGAAACCGGTCTAACTCTGCTTGCTCAAGCCCGAATGCCACTGAGATATTGGGTTGATGCATTTAACACAGAGGTTCACCTGATTAATCGAATGCCAACTGTTATTTTAGAGGGACAAACACCTCTGTTTAAGCTCTTCAATACAAAACCGGATTACCAGAGTTTTCAACCGTTTGGGTGTGCTTGCTACCCATGCCTGAAACCTTACAACACTCATAAGTTTCAGTTTCATAGTCAAAAATGCGTCTATTTGGGTTTGGCTTCCAACCAAAAAGGATACAGGTGTTTGAGCTCTACGGGAAAAAGATTTGTCTCCAGACATGTGATTTTTGATCCATTTATTTTTCCTTTTGCAACAGGTTTCATTAATCACAGAAGTGATGTTGGAGGAACAGAGCATATGATACCGGCAGTGATACCAATTCCGTTCCCTGCGAATAAGTCTTCCTGCGACAATACTTCAATGTGTGACTTGGTTCCAGAAATTCAACATAACTCAGATTCATCTGATCATTCAGGTTCTATCTCCTCGAGTCCACAACGTTCAGAGTCCGTAAATGAAGAACCAGTGCAAGAAACCATGAATAATCAAGTGGTTCAGAGAACTGAGGAAGGTCACAATATTCACTCGATGGTTACAAGGGGCAAGGCCGGTGTTCACAAGCCCAAATACCCATTTGTTGGGCTTTTAAAGTCTGAAGATCCAGTTTCATTAAACAGAGTAGCAGAACCCTCGAGTAGCAAAGTAGCTCTCACAATCCCTCATTGGCGTGCGGCTATGGTGGCCGAATACCTTGCTCTGCAATGGAACGAAACATGGTCGCTAGTGCCATATCAGGGTCAGAAACTTGTTGATAGCAAATGGGTCTTCAAGACTAAGTTCAATGCTAACGGCTCTATACTGAAACACAAGGCGCGCTTGGTAGCAAAAGGATTTCAATAGACTCCAGGTATCGATTACGGTGAGACATTCAGTCTGGCTGTAAAACCCACAACGATTCGCATCATTCTCACCATTGCCGTGACTTATGGCTGGATGATCCGACAGCTGGACGTGAACAATGCGTTTCTTAATGGTTTTCTTCAAGAGGATGTATATATGAGGCAACTGGAGGGGTTTTAGGATGAACGATTTCCTTATCATGTCTGTAAGTTAAGGAAAGCCATCTACGGTTTGAAACAAGCTCCTCGAGCTTGGTTTGATCGTCTACGTTCTGTTCTGTTGAAATGGGGATTTTAAAATTCTAAAAGTGACACTTCATTATTTTTTCTCCACAAAGATAAACTGATTGTGTTTATTCTTATATATGTGGACGATATCTTGGTGACCGGAAATAACTCACGTTATTTAAAAGATTTTGTGACTCGGTTAAACACTCTTTTCTCTCTGAAAGATTTGGGACCACTATATTATTTTCTGGGTATTGAAATCTGTCGAACCAGTTCTGGATTATTTCTGAGTTAGGCCAAATACACATTGGATCTGTTGAAAAAATTCAATATGCTTGATTGTGCTCCTGTCTCTACTCCCATGGTGACTGGTAGACCTTTTTCGGCTACTGATGGTATTGCAATGTCTAATCCAACTCTATTTCGACAAGCCATAGGATCCCTGCAATACTTAACCTCTACTAGACCAGATATTGCCTATTCAGTTAATAAACTGAGTCAATTCTTGTCTAATCCTCGTGATGTTCATTTTCAAGGAGTCAAACGTATTCTAAGATATTTGAAGGGGACCTATAATCTTGGGATTCACTTAAAGCCTTTGACTTCCTTGCAACTTTTTGCCTACACTGATGCTGATTGGGCCACTGACATAGATGACAGGAAATCAATGGAAGGCATGTGTGTTTATTTTGGCAATTCCCTTGTTTCATGGGCGTCTAAGAAACAGCGGGTAGTGTCTAGATCAAGCACTGAATCCGAATACAGGGCGTTAGCTGATGGTGCTGCTGAGATCAAATGGATTATATCATTGCTCTTTGAATTGGGATTTTTGCTAAAACGACCTTCTGTTATATGGTGTGACAATTTAAGTGCCCAAGCTCTAGCTGCCAATCCTGTGAGGCATGCTAGAAGTAAACATATTGAAATTGATGTCCATTTCATTCGAGATTTAGTTCACTCCGGTTGCATAGATATTCAATATTTGCCTTCTTCATATCAGATTGCAGATTGTCTTACCAAAGCACTTAGTTGCTCTCACTTTCAATATTTCAGAAACAAACTCGGGCTGCAGGCTACACCCTCTCGTTTGAGGGGGGATGTTAGAGCATAATTCCATTTAGTATTATGTATTGGTTAGAAGAGAATATTCTTTTATTCTGTTCCTTTATTCTTTAGGGCTACGTGTCCCTGCTTGTAACAAACTCTTTTGTCCTCTCTGTACACTATTCATTATTTAATAGCAGACTGGGCACCACCATTTGGTGTCACAGACATTTATCTCATTATCCTTTTCTTCCTTTCCTTTCTAGAAGGCATGATGCGAGCCTTGATGAAAACTGTAGAAGGATTGCGGTCGGTTGCGGATTCGATTGTATCGAGCTCCAAAGAATCTTCGTTTGTGGAAGGGTCATTAGCACAGCCGGTTGACTATATATCGAGTCCTTATAGATCAGTGAAGGTAGATTTTCCTCGGTTCGACGAATCCGACGCGTTAGATTGGCTCTTTAAGGCTGAGCGTTTTTTCAAATATTATGATATACAAGATCCTCAATGGTTGGTGATAGCCTTGGTGCATCTCGACGGGGACGTCTTGCCCTGGTATCAAATGTTGGAAAAGGCAGGACGGGTTACACAATGGTTGGATCTAGCTAAGGCAGTAGAGGTCTATTACGGGCCTACGCAATTCGATTGCCCTCGAGCACAGCTTTTCAAGCTAACACAGTAGGGTCTGGGAGGGAAGATAGAGGAATATAATCAGAAGTTTTTAGCCCTCGCAAACCATACTAAGGATGTACCAGAATCGGCACTACTTGACTGCTATTTAGGGGGTCTTAAACCCAAGTTGAAGTGTGATGTATTGGTGCAACGACCCACCACCATTCTAAGTGCGATGTCATTGTCCAGGTTATTTTCTAAGCCCGTAGTCACGGGGACTTCTGTAGCTCAGTCTACTACATTCCAGCATGTGGCGACCAAACCGCTTACAAGCAACATGGGTGGCAGCAGTACCACGTTGACAGCTTTTGGCTGGGGAAAAGCTAGTTTGCCCCCACTCTTGCCCACACCTAAGACGATGCCAGTCAAACGAATGACAGCAGCCGAAATGCAGGTCCGAAGAGAGAAAGGGCTTTGTTATACATGCGACGCTAAATTCTCACCTACACATAAATGCCCGAACAAGCAACTCATGATGTTAACAGGGGAAGAAGAACAGGGGGATGACGAAGAAATAATTACGGAAGAAACAGAGGCCACCCCTACATTGCACCATTTATCAATCTATGCTCTAAGAGGCACACGAGGGCCTGCAACTACATGATTCGATAGGATTATACAAGGGCTGCCTGTTAAAATTCTATTGGACGGGGGGAGTTCTGACAATTTTATACATCCTCGCGTCGTTAAACACCTCAACTTGACTGTGGTACCAGCACCTGAGATTCGTGTTTTGGGCGGGTTTGGCAGGATAGTGCGAAGCGCAGAAGAGATGAGAGACCTCAAAGTGATGGTAAATGGTAATAAGATTAAGTTAACTTTGTATGTACTACCAGTGGTGGGCACTGATATCGTACTGGGCGCGGACTGGTTGGAGACCTTAGGGCCCCACGTTGCAGACTATAGCAAATCCACAATTAAATACCTGCTAGACAGTTAGTTTGTTGTTTTAAAAGGATTCAGAGGACCTGTTGTGACTTAGGCGCAATTCCATCATTTGGTACAGATACAAAACACAGATGCAATTGCTGAATGCTTCATGATGACCCCCTTACAAGACGGTTCGAATGAAACGTCGTATTTCGCATAGATATATGAGAAAGAGGACACTCTTATGGAGTTAGCACGACTGTTAGAGAGGTTTAAGAGTGTTTTCGACACTCCGCATGGCTTACCACCACTAAGGGGTCATGAACATCGAATTGAGCTATTACCGGGCACTAGACCAATAAAGGTGCGTCCATACCATTATCCGGTGAGCCAAAGGACTGAGATAAAAAATATGGTCACAGATCTGCTTCAAGAAGGATTGATACATCCGGGCACTAGCCCTTTCTCTGTACCTGTCATCTTGGTAAAGAAGAAAGATGGCTCTTGGCGGTTTTGTGTGGATTACCGAGCGTTAAATGCAGTAACTGTGTGGGATGCATTTCCTATGCCAACCGTGGACGAGTTGCTAGACGAATTACACGACTTTGTTTTTTATTCCAAATTGGATCTTAGATCGGGGTATCATCGGATTTTAATGAGAGGTCTGATCGAGAAAAGACGGCATTTTGGACTCATTTGGGGATCTATGAATGGCTAGTCATGCCATTCGGGCTGACCAATGCTCCGGCAACTCTTCAGGCACTGATGAACACGATGTTTCATCCATTTTTGTGACAGTTCGTTCTCATTTTTTTCGATGACATCTTAGTCTACAGTGGGACTTGGGATGCACATCTCAAACACCTTGAGGCAGTGTTGCAAGTCCTTACACAACACCATTTGTTTGCCAAATTTTCTAAATGTACTTTTGGGCAACGGAAGGTGGAATACTTGGGTCATGTGGTCTCAGAGAGAGGAGTGGAAATGGATCCGACTAAATTACAAGTAGTACAGAGTTAGCCTTGACCCGAAAATGTCACGCAACTGAAAGGTTTTCTTGGCCTTAGTGGATACTACCAACGCTTCATTAAAGCATATGCTCAGCTAGCTAGTCCATTAACAAGCCTCTTGTGTAAAGATTCTTTTGTGTGGTCGGAGGGAGCCCAACGTGCTTTTGATGAACTGAAAAATGCGTTAACACGAGCCCCTGTTTTGGCCTTGCCCGAATTTTTGAAGCCCTTCAACTTGGAGATGGACGCATCTGGCAATGGTATTGGTGCCGTTTTAAGTCCAGAGAATCATCCTATTGCTTTCTTCTCCAAGAGACTATCACCCAGACTACAGGCCGCATCTACATACGTGCAAGAACTCCAAGCTATCACTGAGGCAGTCTCTAAGTTTCGCCATTACCTATTCGGTCATCCATTTATTATTCAAACGGATCATGCAAGCTTGAAACACCTCATGGAGAAAACTATTCAGACACCCGAGCAAGAAGCATGCCTACCTAAGCTTTTGGGGTACCGCTTTTCCATTGAGTATAAACCGGGCAAGCATAATCAAGCTGCCGATGCTCTGTCCCGCGTAGCAATGGCTTTGACGACTATGACAGACACGTTCATGGACCGAGTTTATTCGATCATACGAGGGTCCCCTGAGATTCATCACCTCAAGGATCAACTAACGCAGGGACATCCTATTGATCCTCACTATAATATGCGCCACAGTGAAGTGTATTAGGGTGATCGATTAGTGATTCCATGTGACTGCCCGGATTTAATTCCTGCCATACTTCATGAATATCATTCTTCAGTGATTGGTGGACACGTAGGTTTTACTCGTACTTTCTATCGCATTCACCAACTGTTTTACTAGACCACCATGCGACAGGATATTTATTCCTTTGTTAAAGCTTGTATAGTGTGTCAACGAGCTAAGCTTTCCCAGTTACATCCTATCGATCTTTTGAATCCACTCCCGATTCCTATGCATATCTGGGAGGATATTGCTATGGATTTTATTGTTGGGTTACCGGTGGTTCGTGGCAACTCTGCTATTCTAGTGGTCGTTGACCGTTTGTCTAAATATGGTCACTTTATTGCTCTCCGTGGCAATTTCATGAGTGCTCTGGTAGCTGAATTGTTTCTGTCTCATGTGGTAAAGCTCCACGGTATTCCAAAGTCCATTGTGACTGACCGTGACAGGGTGTTCACTAGTGCTTTTTGGGGCCATTTGATGAGGCTTCAAGGTGCCCGGTTGAATTTTACGTCAGCCTACCACCCTCAATCAGATGGCCAATCCGAGGCGCTTAACAAGTGTTTGGAGTTATATCTCTATTGCTTCATTCATGATTTTTCTTGACAGTGGTTAAAGTTCTTGCCTTGGGCAGAGTTATGGTATAATACATCCTTCCATCACTCCACGGGCTTGCCTCCTTTCAAGGTTGTGTATGGCAAAGACCCACCTCCTTTGCTTCGACACTCGTCTTTGGCGAACACCCCCTGATATTCATCAGCAACTACTGCAGCACGATGAAGTTTTGGGATTTCTCAAGTTGCATATTCAGAAGACTCAAGCCAGAATGAAAAAATTCGCTGATAAAAGGCACCGGGAGGTAGAATTTCAAATTAACGATTGGGTTCTCGTGAAACTTCAGTCGTACTGCCAACACTCACTGCAGTTACATCGCTATCACAAACTGGCAATGGTCTACTTTGGACCTTTCCAAGTGTTGGAACGGATCGGTCAGGTTGCATACCGTCTCGCCTTGCCAGCTCATGCAAAGATCCACCCTGTTTTTCATGTTTCCCTCCTCAAGAAATTTGTGGGCGCTGATACACCCCAATCATATTTGCCATTGCCATTAACCACCCTGCCAGAGGGCCCTATCTGTCAACCACTAGGGGTGTTAGATACCCGCACTATCACTCGAGATTCTGTTCTGGTTCCCCAAGTTTTGATCCATTGGGATAGCACTCTAGACTCCATGTGGAAAGATCGCTCTGAAATGGCTGCGCTGTATCCTGATCTAGCCCTTGAGGACAAGGTCCATTCTAATGGGGAGGGTATTGTAACACCAGAGCATATGGGCTTAGGAAATGGAGGCCCATCAGACATGCATAGGCCTGAAGCATTACGTGGAAGCATGAGGATGCGGAAGAAAACGTGGAAGTTGCGTGCATTGGAGGGTGCAGAATAATACACGGATGTCAGAAACGATTTGACGTGTGT
Source organism: Neltuma alba (assembly GCF_004799145.2). Taxonomy (NCBI): domain Eukaryota; kingdom Viridiplantae; phylum Streptophyta; class Magnoliopsida; order Fabales; family Fabaceae; genus Neltuma; species Neltuma alba. Next base: position 19,223 of record NW_021635861.1, on the reverse strand, counting down.
GGAATGATTTGGGAACCTTATCTCTCTCTCACCGCTTCTCTGTACTCTCTCTGCCTCCTTCGTTCTCTCTCTCTCTCTCTCCGTGTCTAAGATTCTGTGTCACTTGTGATTTCTGCATTCACGTACCTTCGTTTTTCCATGCGTTTGCTCTGTAATCATCGGATGAACACTTAATAATACATTCAGAGCTGGATTATTTGTGATTGTTGTTGAAACGTTAACGTTACACTCACGAATCATGGAATCTCGGAGAAGCTGATGGAGGAGGTCATGAGCAAGGCTCACGAACTCCAGAACTTGCCGGTAGAGGAAAAGAAGGAATTCGCGGACAAGGGTCCCTTGGCACCCATCTGACACGGAACCAGCCTTTTCCCTGAAGCAGAGAAGGTTCGTTACTGGAGGGATTACCTCTTAAGTGATCAAACTCCCAGAATTCAATTTTTCTCACAAACCTCCTGGTTTCAAGTAAGTTCATCAACTCTCTGTTTCGTCTGATTCTTGGGTTTGCCTCTGTATAATGCATGATCTATGTTACCGTCTGCACAGGGAGGTGGCTTATGATTATAGCAGGAAAATCAGGGCGGTGGCGAGGACTTTGCTCCAAGGGATATCGGAGAGCCTGGGATTAGAACCCACGGCCATTGTGGAGGCCACTGGTTTTGATTCTGGTTTACAGATTTTTGCCGTCAACCTGTACCCTCCTTGCTCTCAAGCCAGAGCTTGCCCTGGGTATGCCTCCTCACTCCGATCATGGCCTCCTTACCCTCCTTTGCCAGAACGGAATCGGAGGTGTTCAGATCAAGGGCGACGGCAAGTGGGTCAACGTCGATCCTCTTCCCAACTGCCTCATTGTCAACGCTGCAGATCAACTTGAGGTCACTCCCACTCCTCATCTCCTAAATATCTATACGCACGCAACGATCTATATGTATATATGCGTTAAACATTTATTCTCTCAATTATTGGTTAGGCGGTGAGGAACAGGAAGTATAGGAGCATCTTGCACCGGGCAATATTGAACAACAAAGACACAAGGATAGTGCTGGCGAACGGACCAGAGCTGGAGAAGGAGATAGGGCCGGCGCCGGAGCTGCTGGAGGAAGGGGGGTCATTGCTCAAGAACATAAAGTACAAGGACTACTTCCAGGTTCAGCAGCAGAGCAGTCTGGCAGACAAAAGTGGATTGGACGAAATTCGAGTTAACCATCAAAACTGATATATGCCAACATGCCGTCATCACTGCTAATTGATCGTTCACATAAGCGGATTGGACGCATGTGAGCGGGTTTTAGTACCTTTTGTATGGGCCGCTTCTGGTTACTGGTTCAATACTCAATAACGCTTAAGAATATTCACAGCAGATCTTATCATGTGTGTGTCTATAAAGGTGTTTTTCTTTAGGATAAAGTCCTCCTATAATCTTTAATATAAGACTTAATTATTAAATTGATTTTAATTTTAAATATAAGATCTATTTATCATATTTATCAAATTTTTTAAATTACCTCTATGGATATTCCTTCAACCATAATCAAGTAGAAGAGGGAGGGAGGATATTAAGAAAGATGATTATGGTATTTTAGGAAAAAACATGTCATATTTTTTATAATTAACTAACTTACCTAACTTCCTTAATCTAATCAAATTAGTTAAATAGGTTTTATATTAAGGATCGGAAGAGTATAAAAGATGAATTATACTCTTCTGATCCTTAATATAAGACATATTTTATAATGCAATTTATACTATAAAATAAATATTAAATTTAAGACTAGAAGGGGTGTTATGTACGGCTTATATATGAATGGCAGTTTTAATTATCTCGAGTTTTACAAATGAATAAAAAAAGGGACCGGATACTAAACAGGTTTAAGTAGTGCTTCAAGAGTCAGTGGGTTAGATTAGGTTAAACACAGGGATAAAACCAATCATATTAAAATAATTTAATTTAATTGAAAATAACAAGATATAACAACATTAATAATCACTAATAACAATATACAAGAAAATACAACAATATAACAATAACAAAGTAAAATAACATTACAAATTTTAATCTTTACAATTCCTCGATAACTAAAATTAATAATTATTGATACCATAAAATTCGTATTGTGCAAAATCTACATATAAATAGCGTGATTTTCTACAAATTTTATATTACAATATAGGTATAAAATTTTATGTATCAGTTGATTAGATTAATCTTCACATCAACTAAACATAATTCTCTTAGCTAGTTTTATATTATTGGTATGTGTTGGATCGTTTTCACGGTCCAAGCTGTAGTAGTTTCAATTGGACCTGTAATATCCTATATTTTTATTTTAGAATTTAGTAAAAAATAATAAAATAAAATAATAATATTTTATAATAAAATAATAATATTAAAAAAAGAAGAAGAGAAGCAGCAGTTTTCCACCGACTTCAGTGGCAAGTTAAAGCGTGGAAAGTTGACTCGTGGAAAGTTTATGCGTGGAAAGTTGACTCGTGGAAAGTTGATGCGTGGAAAGTTGAGGCATGTGGATGAGGAATGAAGACTTTGGGGGAGGAGGAGTTAATGCGAGAAGAAAATTAAGAGAGAGTGGTTGGAAAAATAAAGAATAAAAGAAGGGGGCACAGAAGATGAGGCTGAATTTGCAAGTGCAGAGAGGAAGAAAGAGAACAAGAATCAGAGAAAGAGAGAACGAGAGAGGAGCAGAAAAGTTTTAGCATTTTGAAGAGTAATACAAGTTTTGGACATCATCTAGGTACACAAATATATTTCTTTTTATCAAACTTTCTTCATGAATATTTTTTATACATTTTAAGCTTTCCATTTACAGTATTACTATAGTAATTAGAGAAAATTTTGAGACTTATATGAGGGATAAATTTGAGTTTTGGTAATAGATGACTATAGAAATTTAGAGGTAAATGAGTTGTTAATTTTAATCAGTTAGATTTGTCCATTTACTAGTTTTTAGTACTTAAATTAATTGTTTTAGTTGAAAAATCTGTTATATATGATTTATATTATATTTTTACCAATTAAATTTAAGTTAAATAATTTATTTAGATTGTTTGACATGTTATTGAGATTTTAATCGGTTTAGTTTTATTTATTGGATGACTGAAGGTTTTAAAATAATTATTTTAGCTAAAAGTTTTATTATTTATGGAAATATATATATGATAGTTATACCATTAAAGTTTTGATTAGATTATTTATTTATAAATATTTGAAATATTACTGAATTTTTTATGGTTTGATTTTGACGTTTAAACTTAAAATGATTTTTTTTAGAATTTAGAACATAATAATTTTATATTTAAAAATTTTGGAAAATCCTTTTTATCAAGGTAAATAATTCAGAGGTTGTAAACAAAAAAATTTGGCTTGTTAGAAAATTTTAAGTTATTTATAAAATACTTAATTTTGGGTTGTAAGAGTTGCAAGAATTTAGAATGAAAATTAAATTAAATTAGAAATCTAACCAATATATATAAGCTTAGTTAATTAATTAATTAATTAGCTTATATTAATACTACCTCCGGTCCTAATTATAAGAGCTAGTTGACTAATTTGAGGAGATTAAGGAAGTAAGTTGAGTTAGTTATTTATCCTAGATAAGTGTTATCTTTCCTAAAATATCCTTGCTAATCAAGTGTATTGACTAGAACTATCATTGTTAGAAGGGCTGCTTTGGAAAAAAAATGTATAAATATGAGAGATAAAATGGATTGGAGTCTTATATTTAGGACCAAAATAAAAGTCAAACAGGGTCTTATATTAAGAACCGGAGGTAGTATGTTGTTATTAATTGTGTAGATTAATTATTGGTTGAGCAAATGATTGATCTTGTGGTAATCTTTTTTATTGCTTTGGTGAGAGATAACCATTTTCCACTTATTATATGTGCTAATATGTTGTTTGTGAGCATTTTAATATTTTGGAATAATAACGTGTTATTTAAAAGTCAAAGAGATATGTTATACTTTTGGGCTATGAAAATTGTCTTGTGAGATTTTTGGATTTGTGATTGAGAAGCTTGGAAAAATATATGATTTATACCTTATGGATTATATTGAGAAGAGATTAAGACATTTCTCGTTATATTGTGAATGATTGGTTGTTATTTGGATTTTGAGTTAAGTCATGTTCTACCACGTGGTAAGGCTGTCATTGGTGCACATTGGTTAGCTTCCTTCGTCCCCCATAGTGAGGGATAGGCCTTTGTGGCTTCTTATTCGTCCCCTAGAGTGAAGGACAGGCCTATATGTCCGATTGATCATCTATAGTGAGGGATAAACTTATGTGGCTTGTGTGTAAGCCCCCATAGTGAGGGTTTGGATGATTGAAATTATATTTCTATGGATAATTGTCCCACTTGACACCTCAGGAACACGTGTTAGTATGTATGATGAGTTGAAAAGTTAGTTATTGAGACATTTGTCTCACCCAGTGGTTTCTACTATCTTCAGGTGACAGTTCAGGTAGTGGCCCGTCAGGGAAGGTTCTAGAGGCATAGTGTGCCGTTATAGTTTGTACAGCCTCCCAACTTTTGTTCTATGTGCTGATTTGTTATATATTGCCACATAGGGCTCGTATACTCTAATGTTGTAAATTAATACTTTTAATTACTACTATCTGATATGAGAGGGCCGTTAGAAGGCTAGAAACCTCTAAAACTCTGCACGTGACACTCTTATAAAGTGTTGATTTTTTACTAATGAACTTTATAACTTACATTAAAACGATTTATCAGTTCGTATTTTGAAAGTATAAATTTAGTTTGGGCTAATGGTTGAATGATATTTCTGGATTTTGGAGGTTCAAGGCCCAAGTTGACAATTGATGTTGCTTGCAATATAGGTTTATTTCTTTTAATCATGATAGTGATTGTAAAATTTTAAGGTTTCTTGTTTTCTATCATGGTTAATCTTTCAAATAAATTGTTGGATTTAATCTAAATGGTTTTGAAAGAACGGTTGTCATAGGATTTGACTTCTTTAAACAAGTGCGGTGATCCCTGAAATCTCTTCCCATTTATAGTTTTCCCATGTACGAGCTACCTAACAATGGAACTAGTTTTGATGAACATCCCGGGATCATCATATTTGGACTATCTGGATCTGGTATGGATGCTCCAAATTTAATTTATTTTTTATATTTATATTTATTTTTTAAAATGATTATTTTAATGACTATAGCATCTAAAATAAAAATAATCTACTAACTATCATTTTTGGAAAAATAATTTTTATTTAAAATAAAAATAAAAAATTAAATCTGAATTATCCAAATCAAATATGAGTGTACGAGTTCGGGGTGCTTTCCAGATAAATAACGCTAATGGCGACCGAGTGGTTAATATATGAATGAGAAATCTAATGATCCCACAACTTCGAAGCCAAAGAAATACTCCATTTTCATTATACTACCTCCGGTCCTTAATATAAGATTTTGTTTGACTTTTATTTTAATTCTAAATATAAGATCCCAATTCACTTTGTCTATTATATTATCCATTTCTTCCAAGTTAGTCATTCTAACAATAGTAGTTTTAACCAATACACTTGATTAGTAAGGATATTTTTAGAAAGATAACATCTATTTATTACAAATAAATAATTTAACTTGTTTCCTTAATATTCGCAAATTAGTCAACTAGCTCTTATAATTAAGACCGAGAGTAGTATTTATTTTTTAATTCTATTCCATTCTGCGCTGGTAAAAAAAAAATTCTATTCCATTCTTCATGGTCAAATCTATGTGGAAATTCGATCACCATTTGCCGCAGGCCGAAAGCGCTATGACTCTTCTTCTTCACGATGCCCAACTCTGCTTTGGCCCTTCAGAAACTTGCACGTGCACCAGAGATGACGTGCATCGAACCACGTAAGTGAACAAGACAGAATTCATTCCTTCAGTTACACTTCGACCAAAAGAATAAAATATAGAAAGGAATCTATGGTTATGGAACTCTATTTTGGACTTCAAACGACTTATGATATTTCCTCCAGATTCATTCTGATCCCCAAGCAAAGTTCTACATATATATATATATATATATATTTATATAATTGATCGAAATCATTTCAGACATGTTGGATCATCAAACACAGACTTGCAGAGAAGAGCAGAAATGGTGCCAGAGTGTCAAATTTTCAATATCTCAGGACCTACTTATCTCAAATCCGTTGACTGGTGTGTTCGTGATCTCTCCTAAAATCTCTTGCCGCATGAAAATTATATACAAGCTAACAGCAACCACATTTAAAGCGTTACTCTATATATATATATATATATATATATATTTATGGATTCTCATGCATGCAGGAATAACGCAAACCACAGAAGATGCGTCCTGGCAAGCTTGGTTCAAGGAGTGTACGTTTATGAACACGACCGCCGAATGAAACGGTTCGGACCCAAATCTCTGGCTCTTCCCTGGTGGCGCTTCTTCCACTTTCATCTCATCGATACTCTCCACGATAGCTCAGATCACTCTGTCGTCGGAGCCGTCCTCCAGCTTCACTCCAAATCCGGCAACATCGTCGGCAATTCCCCAAAATACGTCATCGCATTCCGAGGAATCATCACTACCGCTCCGGCCCCACCTCTCTACAATGACTTCCTCTTATGCATCCGGTCCTTCTTCGGCACCCTCCACAACAGTACCCGCTTCCACCACGCCATCAGCAGAGTTCAACACTGGGTTACCATGGCAGGTGGTGCTCCCAACATCTGGCTCACCGGTCACTCCTTAGGCTCAGCCGTAGCTTTGCTCGCTGCCAAGAACATGGCCATGTCGGGTTTTCGTCTCCCTACCTACCTTTTCAACCCTCCCTTTCCTTCGGCTACGCTGGAGAGGACTGAAAACCCGAAACTGCGTCAAGGAATTCACATTGCATCTTCTGTGGTGAAAGCGGGAGTCTCTATTTATTTACGGAGCCAACACCAGAAGAAGGAAGATCAATTTTCTGCCCTGTCGGATTGGGTGCCTTGTTTGTTCTTGAATCCAGGTGACCCCATTTGTTCAGGTTATATAGAATATTTTGAGCAGAGGAAGAAGATGAAGGAGCTCGGGGCTGCAGATCTGGAGGATATGGCCACAAAGCATACTCTTAAGAGCTTGATCGTGTCTAATGTGTTTGACATAAATTCGGAGCCCCGCCATTTGCTTCCTTCTGCTGAGTTAATCATCAACCGGGCTCAGTCGCCGTGCTTCAAAGCGGCTCATGGGATTACACAGTGGTGGGACCCTAGTCTGCGTTCTCACCCTGTTGTGTATCGTTACAAGTAGTAATAACTTGACAAGGTTTTTACCTAAGAATGAGAAAAGAAAGAGCCGATGAATAGTAGCCTCACATCTGATAATTAAGATCTCACGCAAACTAAAAGTGAGGCTTACTTTTTCATCCCAATATGTTTCTCTCCTTACTTCACTTAACATATGCTTTAAGGATAGCATATACTCCTCCTCCATACTTAATATATAATCAGAATTGAGGTTAGTCTTATATGCAAGACTTATTTTACAAGTTTATCAATTTTTTTTTGCAAATTAACCCCACCAACAATAATTAAGTAGGACAGGGAAGGAGAAAATTAAAGAAGCTGCTTAGAGTGTTTTAAAAAAAAACATATCATATTAACTAATTTAACTAATATTCTTAATCTACTCAAATTAGTTAATTAGGTTTTACATTAAGGACTAGAGGAGTAATAATATAAGGGTAATAATAAATAAGATAGTAGTATCTTCTGTCTTTAATATAAGACCCAATTAACTAATTGGAGAGATTAAGAAAGTTACTAAATTACTTTAAAGTACTTATATTTATTATTTTTCTTCAAACTGATTTGACTCAAATAAATAACCTGATGATATACATAAATATTTTCAAAAAAATTGTGTAGTATACGATGTAATTAAATAATTTAGTAGTTGTACAAATCAAGAAGTAACTGAAGAGAAAGATGGAATTACGTACAAGACTTGGTGTTTTTGGTAATCATCGGACTACATGTGATATGTTGTTATTACTATTAATCTAGAAGACTCTGCTATTTAGCTGTACTTGATATTGCTATTAATCACGTGTACGTGCGACGGTGCGATAATCTTAGATTCTTGTCTTAATATATTTAATTTATAATTCATGCACATGTGCAGAGTACTCTTTAAATTAACTCCAAACGTTCCTTCCATCCACTACTTTACGGGTCGTTAATTAAGTTGATGATAGTAAAGGTATTGGATTGGACCTAATACCCTTTAAATTGTTCTATTCCCTCGAATATATACTTCAACTGTTAAGTTATTCTTGAACGATTCCCCTGTAAGTGGGGGTTAAAGCCAAAAATAAAATTTGACGAAAAAAGAAGAAGAAGAAAGGAATACCGAGTTAATTCTTTTTACTATTATTCAATGTAATGATTGATTAATGATTAATGGTGCAGAATAATATATTCATGGACCCAATTATCCTCCGTTACGTTCCAGTCTTGACAGAACCCAGTGGGTCACAGCACGGAGACACAGTTATTCCACTGTTTCTGGTGTTAACTTCTCTGGGCCCAGGATCATCAACAAGGCCCAGCCCACCCATCTACGTACTTTATTTTAGATTAAACATTTTCCCACATATTTTATGGATTAGTATAAACTTGATAACATAACATTAATGGAAAATAGTAGATTTAATATCATTGTATTGATGATTGATTTGAACCCTGATGCATTGATAGCCCTTTCAACCACCTCTTGTTTGTTGTAAAAGGCATCTATGGCCCTAGCTGGGCAAGCGTGACCAATACCATGTTGAGTGGCCCCAATTCTCTCTTCCTCCCTGACTTGACAGTATATGAAGTTTATTATTCTTTTTAATTCTAAATATAGAAGTTTGATAATTAAAGAAATTAACTAAGTTATCATCTCTAAAAAAACATGTGTTGATTTTTTTAAATGTTTATTTAACCATTCTCAATGAAAATTACTTTTATATAAAACCCTTCCATAATACATATGCGTAATTGATAAGAATAGTTTGAAAAAATTATTAATTTGAGAGAGAGTGGATTAGCGTATTTCATTTATGATCAACATAAATCTTTCAATTAGTTTCTACATTTAAGACAAGCACTTAACTATCCACATTGTGTTCAACCTTTTCATATTAACACATATTCACATCTGAACCTCTGTGCGCTATTGGAGCATTGGACAACTAAGGAAGAGTCAGTTTAGAGTCACACTTGTAAGTATTTATAAGCATAATTCACATAAATCTAGATAAATCTTTTCTTATATATATATACTTACCTCATATTTCACAAATCATAATTGAAAAGTTACTTATAAACTATTTTAAATCAGCTTGAAACCTACTAGTATATATGTCGGAGTGGAATTGGATGGATGATGGGCACGTAAGGATGTGACGCGAGGACAAAAGCATTATAGTGCTGGCGAAACGAGAACAGTACATATGGATGGGTTGGAAGTTTGTCCTGGGCTTTAAAAAGGTGGGTTTCATGCCCAATCATACATACCCTCTTTCCCTCGTCTTATTCCTTTCTACTACGTAGTACGTGGTCCTTCTTCCTTCACGAACCACCCACTACCTCACTTCCTCTTCTCCATTTCACAAATCCATCTATACATGCCATTCAACGCCCTCAGCTACCCCACACTTCCTCGTCTTCTCTCCCACCAAACTAAACTGCCTACACACACACACACACACACACACACACATTTATATTTTTATATATAGCGTTGTGTTTTGTGTGTGTGGGAGACTGTTTCAGTGCTGCTGTTAGTTCGATTGTCCAAATCAAGCTTCTGTAGTGCACAGTTGTGCACTTTGCATACGGGAACATAGATCTGGCCACCATTGCAGAAAGGTTTAATCATGATGAGGATGATGATGATGAGCTACTGTGACATAGATTTGCGGGACGACGTACAAGGAGAGGACTTGGGAGTTTTCAAGTGGGAGGAGTTATTATCATCAGATCATGACTGCTCTTTTTCTTGCTTACAAGTTACAATTAATTAATCAAGCTGGCTGCTGAATCAGCTTATAATCTTCATTTATCGTATTAATCGCTTCCATTAGTGGTGTTGTTTTGGCTTTTCTCCCTTTGCACTTTCCCCCTTTACACGTCCATTTTCTTTGGGAGTTTCTTAGCAAAAGATATGATTAATTAGGATACATGTGTTGACAGGGAACAAAACAAAGATGAACCACATTATATTTGTCGACAATTAAAGTGCTTTTTGAAAATCGTTACATGCACAGATATATGTATGTCACTATCTATTTCATATGACAGTAACATTGGAATCTTGGTGAGTCGTTGTTTTGCAAACGCAAGAGTGTCGCCAATATATGTAATGAGTGCTAAAGTAGTTTATTCCGAACAATAATTTGACATAGCTTATGTGTATTAATTCAATCCATTTATCTATTTCACTGCGCATATAGTTTTTCTTGACTAAATAATTAAGGCAGTGAGATTTACAAAATTCATGTTGCACACAAATGCTTATTTATAGTATGACTTTTGTTGTGAAGCAGCAGAGGAGAAAACATTACAGCAAATTAAAGAAGCTGGATTACTTTAGATTATACTTCACGATCTGCATTGGTAAATTATTAAACGTAAGACATTTAAATATTAATGCACATTTTATATATATATATCGCACAAAAGGCATCAAATAAAAATCTTTGGACACATGATGCCATCGTTTTCAATATATATGAACCGCGCACACTGTAGAGGTCACGTTCACACAGTAGGATAAAGTGGAGGAGTTGATTAGCAAGAAATTAAATGGTTCGACGGGCTATATAAAAATAGCATCAAATCAGAATTGAAGGTGTTAGGACCCCATGTCACGAAAATTATTTAAGTTGAATTTATCCAATACGAATTGGCCAATCACAAGTAGTGTTAGTTCAATATTATCTACAAAAATTATGTAACAAAACATATAGTTTTGTCCCCCACCGCCAAGGAAAACTGCATGTGATTACACATTCTTTTGCTTCACTATCCTTTCTCTCCTTTTCTCATTCATTTTCCTCTCACTAATAACACACCTCGCAATATTATTGGTCTCTCTCTATTGGATTTGACTGGCAAAGCCACCAATAATACTTCATAAATTATCAGTATCATATCACCAGCAAATGAATTGGATTATTCATTAATTGATGACAGTACTACACGCTAACTATCCCACCAAAATTTCAAGGCATGTTTCAATGGCCATTCTATTGCTTATTCCTTCTTTTTTTCATTATATAGGGATAATGTTAGTAATACACTTGAATTAAAGCTTGGTCGATCTGGCTACGACAAGTAGAATTAAAGAAATCACTTATAATTTGTTGACATCTTTAAGAATGAACCTACTGGAGGATCGGATGAGCCTAAATTAAACATGAATTAATCAGGGAAAGGAAGCATCATGTACACAAAAGATGAAAATGATCATCAAGGCATGATAGAGATCTGTAGCGCGTGAGTTACAAATTCTGTCCAACATTAATAAAGGAAGCCACGCGAGAGAGGGAACCGATGTGACTTGTAAACAAACGTTACAGACACTTGGGATCCATCTTCTTCATCAGTCACTATTGATCAAACTCCACAATTTGCTTATATATATGTGCACGAAGTGCAAAGCTTCAAACATATACAATATGATCCATTATATATATGTATTATATATAACTGGGACTTATCGTCATTTTCATCCATGTTCTGCTGTGTGGAAGAATTCCCACACAAAGAAGACTGTAGCTAATAATATGATATACTATATATGTAAAGAAAAGCACATGGAAATCCAGTATGGTCCATTAAGAATGCTTGCTTCAATAAAGACAATCTAGTACGTGTGTGAGTCTTCTATATTGATGTACTCCACTACGTACCACTCAACATTAATGGCGCAACAGAATTATCATCTATACTACCTAAAAAATGCAACTACTTGCTAACCACAACATTATTATTGGCCGTCACCAACATTTCGGTTCCATTCTTTTATGATCCAGTGCTCCTTTGTTCGATACTGATTCTCAGTTGCTTTATGATCACGAGTTCCATGTATACTATATCACTATTTGATGAGGGCCCGGCCCAATTAACACTTCATCTTTACTCTTCTTATCTTTAATATGGGAATTGAATTACATCTTTTTAGGTGTCGAAACGATTTGTTGTTATCAGTTTTCTCCTTTTCAATGGGGAACAGTGAGGATACAAGTCTCGTTGAGATGTGAATGTACGTAAGAAAAAAACCCATAAATTAAAGATTTGAATGGTGAAATTTAGGTAATTAAGCTTGACGGGAACTGGTTTCAACTGCACAGGACTAAGTACTAGAGTTATGTGTGGAGATTTAAGTATTCTAGCTAACTCTATAATCTATACGGTTACGATGATTGTTCTGGTACGCAGCTGAAAAGAATTCTTTATTCAAAAGAAGCTTTTTGTGTTTGTTTGTTTTTTTTTTTAACTGCTGATTGTTTATGAGCTAGGATATTTATTAAAGTGGGTGCTGATGAGGATGATGATAGAAATTCAGAATAGTGAGACTCACTCACCTAACCCACCCGACATGGATTTTTTCTTGGCTTTATAACTTTCTTCAGCTGGACCATGCAATCTTTGGAGAGAGTTCTATGTTCATTAACTTGTTCTTCTATCTTCTTCTTTTTTTTCGGTCCAAACATTCATTCACTTGATTTGTGATATATAGCTGTTTAGAGTCGTGTATTTAAAGTAATTTGCTAGTAAAGAATATATATAAATTCTGTATCTCTTTACTGACAGCATTTAATTTTTTGTAGCCCCGAGAGCAGAAAGGCATGAGACCATTATCATCAGAAGATTCTTAGGCTTTTATATAAAAGGTCTCGTGACGCCCTGGAATTGTTCTTTTCTTTTATAGGGCTATGAATCTTCCCAATTTGTTGAAAGAAATTTATTTTTTTAAAAAAATCCTGCACGATCCATCATATTCGCACTGCAAATCTTTTCCGAGTCTAAAGGCAATTAAAATCATGTATCTTCGACTTCAATTTTATATTATTGGTTGGTTGCCTTAGGGCACAAGTGTTGGAACTTTCTGATACAGGCTCCATCAATTTTCAACTTTCAATTTAACCTCATTAATTTTTTCAATCAATGGCATTAATTATAGTAACAAACAAACACACACACACACATAATGGCTCGTTGGGTGCAAATTAAAATGGGAATGAAAAATGGAATGGTGATAAATATGAAAGCTTTTTATCATAGACATTAGAATACATCTTCCTAACAAAGTCCCAAGTTTGATTATATATCAGACATAATTAAAAGTACTATTTCCGGTCCTTATTATATGACTGTTTTTATAGTTTACAACATGATTTTATAATTAGAATCGGAAGTAGTATATCAGAAGAAAAATGGAGCATTCCGTTGTGAGCATAGAAAACATAGAGAGGGAAAAGGCTTAGAGAGGGGGAGAGAGAGAATTAGAGGAAAAGTCATAATCGGACACTGCAAAAGGAGGAGACATGATGAAATATTAGAAAGGAGATTGTGAATATTAATAATGTTGCCTGCTGTAACTTAAAACAGCAAACAATGGCCGCTGGAAAATATTCCCACACGCTGTCAAAATCCTCCCAACACACGCACACACACACATCAATTTCTGCCCAAACAAAACCCACCGTTTTATGTTGTGTTCTTTTCCCCCATTGATTAATTAATGTTAACCTAGCAGCTATATCATTCATTTCTAAATTTAACTTCATCCTCTCAAATATTCTTCCATTCCCCCTTCCTGCTGAATCTTCCCCACTTAGTAAACACCCATAATATCTTCAGTCCAAACAAAAAAAAACACCCATAATATCTACTTGAAGACAAACCATAATGGGATTGTTAATGTGACCTTTTTTTTTAAGTTTGATGGATAATGTGAGAAAATGTTATAATATTTTAATTTTATTTTAAATGTACGAATATAGGTGTGAATAAAGTTAGACTTTTTATTGAATTTTCAAATAAAGTCAGTAGTTTCACTACTTTCATATGGTTCAGATAGAGCACTTTAGAAATGGCGATGGGTGGAAGGATAATGTACATTTTGTGGGGTTTATGACAAAGTCTGTGCATTTAGACTCAGCCAATCACCATCACCGCTAAAAATGAAAGAAAAGAAGCATTTTACCGTACTTTATGGGTAAAGATGGGCCCACTCAGCCTGTCGGTGGATTCCGGTGGGGCCCATCCTTCCATATCCCTTTCATTCTCCGAATTACGTTCACTTATTAAGGTATGTGTCCACTAGCTAACTCACATAACATTGCGTATTTCATCATTATTTTATGATTACTCCCAATTTTACATCACATAGTACTCCAACTACGTTTAATTTGACTCACTTGGCCCGTTGAAACATTAAAAAATAAAAAAAAAGAGAAGAATCGGATAAATAATTGAAGAGCACGTGTCGAGCCATTAATTACTGGGGTCCATCAGAATTTGTTTGTTCTATAGGCCGAATCATCGTCCACCTAATTGAAGAGCCCCTATAGTTTTACTTGTACATAACATATTCACTAAGGGTCCGTTTGGATCAGCGATTGAAAAAGTAGTTTATTAAAAAAGTAGCTTATAGAGAAGTGAAATTAGAAAAAACTAAATTGGATAAGCTGAATTGTGTTTGGATTAGAGTTCAGAAAAGTTAGATTGCAAAAGTGAGATTGGTAAAAGGTTGTTTTGATTATGATTGAGTAAAAGTAAGTTTGGTTGTAAAATGACCAAAATAGATATGAGTTTTAATAAATAATGAAACATGATTAAAAAAATAATTTCACATAATACAATGAAATTAAAATAATTTAATATGAAGAAGTCATAAAAAATATTTTAAATATAAAGTGAAACATGAAAAAATAAAAGTATATTTTTAAGAGCATATTTAAAAATAAAAATATATTTCTAACTTATTCATTACTTTCAACTAATTTTAATTGATTTTTTATTATCTACAAATTAGTTATTTGAGGCTTATAATAAGAACCAAAAGAGATAATAAATTTCTTAACTTTTTCTCTCTCATATTTCAAAAGCCATAAGCCATAAACTATAAGTCATAAGCTGTTAATTTTAGTTTATAGCTTATTGTAGTTTTTCAGACAAAAGCTCAATTGCAAAAAAGCTGATCCAAATAGACCCAATTTTGTCAATCGAGCTTATAGAGCTTATAAGCTACTTATAAGCTTCAAATAAGTGATGCCAAACAGGCACTAAAAAGAAACTCTGCGATGTAAAATGCTCTACTTGTTCTTCTGGGCAATATTGCTTTTTCCTGGTTTGACATTATTACCTCTTTACAGTGAACTTACATCACTATTTATATCTTCCCCTGTTTTCTTTAATTATATCTGGTCCCATAATCTATTTGCATAACTACTCAAATAATTAATTTAGTTGTAATGTTCATTGAGCTGGATTTTCAAGTTCATATGAAAATTAATTACATTTTTGGTATTGTCTATTTACTTGAATTCAAATGGCGTCATGCTTCAAGCGAGGAATTACTGTTTTGACCCTTTTTTTTTTTGGTTTGTTTAGGGGTAATACAAACTTAAATTTTGGTTTCTCAAATTTATTTTTATTTTAGTTTTGGTTCATCAAATTTTAAACGATAGATTTTGATTCCTTAAGTTTATTTTTATTTATAACATTGTTTCCTATAATCTAATAAAAAATTAGATTATTTTACTCCTTCAAAAATCAAAATTTAAGATATAAAATTTGAAGAACGAAAACCAAAACGAAGATAAATTTAAAAGATAAAAAATTATATTTTTTTTTTTAATTCAAAACTGGAAGAGTAAGTGGTATACTAGCGTACATATCCCCTGTGACGTCACACCGTTGATGAAATAATTGTATTTTGATTATTTTCTGGCCGATAGAAAGCATAAAGTTGGACATAAAGTTTTGGTGGAAAGGCGAACCCATTTCGGGGGTTTGTTGTAGAATTTCAATAATAATATTACTTTTAAAGCTCATGGTAAAGCAGGGGCATTATTCCCACAACATGAAGCTTCCAACTGTATCTATATTCTCCCGTATGAGTATGGCCCCAAAAAAGCTTGCCAAATTATGTATTCTTTAAACCTTGACTACAACCAATAATAATTAATGATCTATAAATCATATTACCTTCTGTTTTAATAAAAGAACTAGTTTGACTTTTAATTTGATCACAAATATAAAATCTCAATTTTTATTGTTTCTTATATTTATTTATTTTTTTTAAAAATAGTTCCTATAGTAACTACAAATATTAAGGATTCTATCAAATAATAGTTCTAATTAATACACATGATTAATAATGATGTTTTAGAGAAAATAACATCTATTATTACTAATAACTAACTTAATTAATTTTTTTAATATACGCGAATTAGTTAATTATCTTATACCACATCTGGTCTTAATTATAAGATCTTGTTTATAGACTACAGATAAGATCTTATAATTAGTACCGGAAATAGTATTAAGCACGTGAACTAGTATATAAAAATGTATATATATTTTCTCTAACAATAATAACTAATTAGTGATGGGGGGTCCAATTACATGGATGAGCTACCAAACCATGGGCTTCGACGGACATGCAAGGCCGTTCAAACTTAGAAGTAATGTTTTTTATTTAATTAATTCTGATGCGTGGTGGGGTTGACTTTTTGAATCAAAGTTTTAGTTAAGCATATAATAGTTGGACACTACTCCTCCGGTCCTAGAAATAGACTTTTATACTAGTCTTTCGGTCCTATTATAAGATTCTATTTGACTTTTTATTTGGTCTTAATTATAAGACCCCAATCTAAATTGTCTTTATATTTATGCATTTTTCCAAGATAACTTCTAATAAAAAGGTTTTAGCCAATATACTTAATTAGCAAGGATATTTTAGGAAGACAACACTATTTATTATAAATAACCAATTAACTTACTTCTTAATCTCCTAAATAAGTCAATTGGGTCTTATAATTAGGACGGAGGAGTAGTATTATTAGAGTTTTATTTAGGATCAGAGAAGTATTATACTTCTTTATTTTGCATCCTGGTAGTTTTATAAAAAAGTTCATGTTAGTTTCTATTCATGCCCTCATTTTTGCATGAAGCCAGATGAAGGCCATTGTGTGCGTATAGCTTCACATGAGAAATAAGAACATTCAGGGCATAGGGTGTTGAACTAATTGGGTGGTGTTGCTCTTTATGATACTTTTATCACAATGTAGATCAAACTTGTAGACAAATTAAAGAAAGCTAAATTAGAAAACTTCCTTCATTTATAAATTAAACCAGCCATAATAAAAATAAAAGTGAGTCTAGGATTAATTTAGAAAAAATTAATAAACACGGAAATAGGTCTTAACATGCAACCAATATCAACTCCCCAACTAGATCAATATTAAATATAGAAAGAGTATATGATTTTTAAATGTATGGTATAGTGTCAAACGAATTAAAAAGAAGACAGGAGTCTTTAGAACCATGCACCACGCAAACCAAACAGCTAAGTCAAGGGCGAGGTGGAGGATACATTTATGAACACACTAAAAGTTATTTTAAAAGGAGTATGCATGTGCAAATTAAATGTGGCTGAGAATCTCAAATTAGCTTCTTTGTTTGTCCAGAATTCTTGATCAGAGGAGATTGATTAAAATGCGGATTAAAGTTGAGAGAGAGGTGAAGTCAGACTCAGATCACAATAAGAAGGAGGCAGTGGGATTTCATATCCAATTGCTCATCTGTTTCACATTCACACACAGCCATCCAATGGGCAGTCGCAGCCAGCTCATGCACCCGACGCTGACCTCTCACCAACCACTATTTTCACTCTCAACCCCTCACTTCTCTACAATTCATTCATTCATATATTTTCTTCCTTACCACAACATTCCATTGCTTCTCATTCCATAGTTGTTATACTACTGTGACCTGTCTCGCTTCTTCATCCCTTCCTTCTCCTTATATACCTGTCCCCTCACTCTCTCTACTCTCAACTCTCTCGCACTACCAATGGACTATGGCAGGCTCCAACCCTCCCAACCCGGTGGCTCCTCCCGCCGCTCCGATTTTTCCATTCCCCCCCTGCCTCCCCCCGCAGAAACAAGAAACTCATCTTCCTCTCCTCCTCGCTCTGTCTTGATTGTGGCTTCAGCCATTTCCGCCGTGCTCCTTGTCGGCAAACAGACATCGGTCTTCGGGTCCGGACCAGTCGGGCATCGGCGGGAAAGCCCACTCAGGCTATTTCACGCACCTGCGGCAAATCAGTTCCCTTCCCTCTGCGTTAAGTCCCTCCTCGATTTTCCCGGTTCCACCGCGCGTCGGAGCAGGACCTCGTCCACATTTCCCTCAACATGAATTGCAGCACCTGAGCAAAGCCTTCGATTCCTCCACCGCCATCCCAACGTCCAGATGGGTCCGCGTGAACGGTCGGCATATGAGGACTGCCTCGAGCTCCTCGAGGATTCAGTCGACGCGCTTCCTGCGCTCCTTACCTCTGTCGTTCCCTCCCCTCTGGCGGCGGCGGCGGCTCGACCGACGATGTGCTGACCTGGCTCAGCGCCGCACTCACGAATCAAGACACGTGCAGTGAGGGTTCGCTGACACGAGCGGCGCAGTGAAAAATCAGATGGCCAGAACTTGAAGAACTTATCGGAGCTCATTAGCAATTGTCTGGCGATATACGCGGGGAGCGATGCCGGCAACGATTTCTCAGGGGTTCCGATACAGAACAGAAGAAGATAATGGGAGACATTGACAATGGCGATATCTCGGGCGAATCCCAACCTGGTTAGGCAAAAGAGACAGACGATTGTTGAGCACGCGGCACCGGCGATACAAGCTGATATCGTCGTGTCGAAGGACGGGAGTGGAACCGTTTAAACCATCGCGGAGGCGATAAAGAAAGTGCCTGAGCACAGTAGTCGCCGGATTATCGTGTACGTGAAGGCAGGAAGGTAAATAAAGTGATGATTCAGTGGGCTTTTGGTAATTAGACGATTCGTTTTCAGAAAAAGAAAAAAGTGTGATCATTTAACTTTCAAGAAAATAATCAAATCAATCATTATGATGCAACGAAAATATTGTGTGATCATTGAGTTAGTGACTCTCGTCTCAAATT